>NW_026294391.1:28885302-29125302 GCF_007827085.1 Peromyscus californicus insignis | reverse complement strand
ACTTTAAAACAAGGAAAAGAAAGGGGTGATTACCTTTCAGAATGCTTCAGAAAAACAGCAAAACCAGAATAAATAGAATACTACCAGCCAAATAGCTGGTGATTAAGCTAGCCCTGTGAGGGTCACTTACGTTAAAGATGAAAAACAAGTGGCAATAACTAGACAGCAGCAACTTTGCAAGACATTGAGAGAAAGCCTGGGATATTTTCTAAATCGACTGAAAGTTATTTTTTCTTAAAGATACTTGTGTCCTATTTTTTAAAAACTGAAGAAAATCAAGCAAAAAAAATCTTACACTTCCTCAGCTGTCTGTGCTGCTAACTTTAGAAGGGTGAGTAAAATTACTTTGAACAAATAATAGTAAAAAGGACAAGCAATTTCTTTCAGACTAATAAATGATGTAAGCAATCAAATTCAAAAGATAAAACCTAAAGAAAAGAAAAGATCTCTTCTTTCCTTCAAGCAGATTACAATTTCAAGAAAGGCCAAACAAGACTAAGAGCAGTCTGGAGTTTCCATCCTCCTACACACCAGCTTGATGTGGAGCTGAGCAATCTCCGGGAGCTTGAGTTTGTTTTCATTTGTAAACTGGAGATACCTGTGCTGGCTGACCTGTGGGGTTTTCCCAGCTGTGTGTATCTGTGGGGCATCTTTTCCTGTAGCATCTGATACCAGTTCTCAGATTCTAACACCAACCAGCTACCAGACCATTCAATCCACAGGATGAACGGCTTAGTCCAACCAGACTGCCCCATTTCAAACACCAGCCACAAGTCTCTGGCCCCAGACTGGTTATATGACATGACTACAAATTCAAGGGTTTCCATACCTTCTCCTTGGGTTCAAACTTTGTTCAAGAACTCAAGAAGATGTTACTTATAACTATGAAACAGCCTGAAGGAAGGTCTTCACAGGGCAAGGATTGTGAGGCAGGGGACTTCAGAGCTTCCATGACTTCTCAGGGCATGCCTCCTCTTAGAACTTCTGTGTTCTTAGAACCTCTTCACCAAGCTAGACACTCCAAAACATGTCATTTAAGAACTTAGAACATTGGCTGTTCAAAACCATCTATAATTCCAATTCCAGGCGATTCACCATCCTCCTCTGGCCTCCATAAGCACTGCACACTCGTGCATAGATATAAAAGTGGGCAAAACACCTTTACACATAGAGTAGTGTTTGTTTAACTTTGGTGAGGCTTAGTCAGTAAACTGATTGCCTTGGAAATGCAAGATCTACAAGATCTGAAAAACTTGACAGATTCCAGGCCAATGAGAGATTCTATCTCAATAAAAAAAATGTGGATGGCACTAATGACACTGGAGGCTGGCCTCTGGCCTCCACACATACACACATGTGCACATCTGTATACACACATGCATGCAGTGGGGGTGATGACACAGAAAGGAGGAATGAAACATTAATCATTGTACTCAACTGTGAAATACTATGTGGGTGCTGGGAATCAAACCCAGGTCCTCTGGAAGAGTAATAAGTGTTCTTAACCACTGAGCCATCATCTCTCCAAGTGCAAATTTTTCAGTGTTGTTCAATTTAATAACAGTGCCTTATTAATAATTTAATGAGTAACAGAAGTGGCAAGACTAAAATACTGCTTGGGTTTAAAGTTTTGTTTTGTCTTGTAAAGTCCTCACCCTCCCCCAAACACACACTTAAAAGCTAATGAGCTTGACATGTCTATAATCTCAACATTTAGCACAAAGTTCAAGGCCAGCCTAGGACTACATATCAAGACTGACTCCTTCCCCCACCTCCCCAAAGTGCCAATGATATTTTTATTAATTTATTATCTCTTTGGGGTCTTGAAATAAATTATTTGTGTTATTTGGGAAACTCCTTTAAGTGCAAACTTCTAATTAAGAGATACATCCAG
Organism: Peromyscus californicus insignis; assembly: GCF_007827085.1. Classification (NCBI taxonomy): domain Eukaryota; kingdom Metazoa; phylum Chordata; class Mammalia; order Rodentia; family Cricetidae; genus Peromyscus; species Peromyscus californicus. The sequence continues at coordinate 29,123,408 of NW_026294391.1, read as the reverse complement.
CCAGGAGGTAGTGGTGCACGCCTTTAATCCCAGCACTGGGGAGGCAGAGGCAGGTGGATCTCTGTGAGTTCAAGAACAGCCTGGTCTACAGAGCGAGCTCCAGGACAGCCAGAGCTACACAGAGAAACCCTGTTCCCAAAAACCAAAAGATGATAAATCCCACTTTATGGAAATGTTTGCTTTATTTCTGTCATTTACTGTAGCCAATTAATGCTAACAACTGTGCTTTTTTATATGGCTACCATGCATCAGAGGTTTTATGTATATAACCTCAATCTTCCTTATTAGCCTATGTACAGATACTATTATTGCCTCTTAGTGAATGAAAAAACAGGCTGAAAGAGGTAAAAAAAAAAGACTTGGTTTTGGTCACATAATTGGTGAAGGATGGTACTAAAATTTGTCAGTACTCTCTGAAGAATAGAAAGAGGAGTCCTGTTAGGAAGAGTTTGAGCCAACAAGCAATGCGTGGGGACTGACTGTTCATCATCTTAATACGTCTTCAATTGTTGAAATAACGATGTTTCATCCTCCATGGGCGACATATCAACATGAGGAAACTGAAGAGTCACTTGTGGTATTTAAAATTATTAGGCTATGCTAACCTGACTAACTGAAACAGCAGCTAAGATAGTATTTACATTTGGAATGTGTGTGGGTCTTTTAAGGGACAGACTCTTGCGTCTATGGTTAAGTAAAGTAGGAGTTATTTTGAGAAAAATGATGATGCCATGATGAGACACAGGCTCCACAGTCATCTGGAAGCTGTGCTGTGCTTCATCTACTCTGCTATGAAGTACACTCTCAAAAGCTGACTATAAGACTGGCATGTGAACTCTCTTTCCTCATTGTTGGAAGGAATGTATAGGATTTGTTCCAGCTTTCAGATTCTGTGAGTCCCTGAACAGGAAAGAGATGGTTGGTATTTCAAAGGGCTTTACAATATTTTCTGCATGGAATTAAAATCACAAATAATTAAATTTGTGCAACTGTAAAATGTATTATGGATGATCTACATAGAGAGTAATATTATTTACAAATTTATTCCCTACCAGTTAGTTATTATAAACATGCATGGTCAATTCTTATTTACAAATTGTTAAAGTAGCTTATTCCAAGCCTGTTACTTTTCTTTGATTTTATCATTCTTTCATAAATATGGGCTGTTATTAATTTCTTCAGTTAGCAGGCACAAAAGAGATGAAATGGAATTTTATGAGCACTTCAGAGAGTTTTGGTAAGAAAGATAATAAAACTAAGATCTATCTACCCTATGACAAAACCTTGGAAATTTTTAATATATTTCTTAATATTTTGTGGTGTATTTCTTTTAATTTAGTGCCTATTTTATATGTATGGACTAAGCTCTGGGGTATGATATCTACATTTTAGGAAATTATAATTTGCCTAAGGGAAATAGATATGTAGATAAAAAATAAACATTTAAATAAGTATATGAAGAAAACCCTGTAAGAGCCAAGGGTAAGAATTTATAGCCTTTTGCCCTTTTTTGTAACCACTGGAATTAATAAAACTTAAGAAACTTAATAAAGAAAGAAATCAGGTTTTGAGAGAACAATTTCTAATTGTACAGAGCAGAGAAGTTATAATTTACTCTTATTACTTCATTGTCACTTAATTATTAGTTATTTATGAACTGGGCACCATCCAGTGTATGCAACAGGAAGGATGGCGAGATGACTCAGCAGGTAAAGGCATTTCTTGCTTCCACACTGACAAATGAAGTTCAATCTCTGGAACCCACCTGCTGAAAGAGGAGAATCAATTTCCAGATGTTGTCCTCTGATTTCCATATACACACGTGCCCACACATACACAAAATAAATATATAAGTGTAAATTAAAAAATCAGAAAGGAATTCTAATGTGTTCCTTTAATAGACAGAGAGGTTGAGTTTTATACAAATGTTAGCAATTTTTTTTCTTAATGGGATTTGACTATCACCTCTCCTGAATTCTCAGGTCACATTACAAATGAGGAGGTCTGAATGAAGTCTGGAAACTTTATTAGCAACATCAATAATTACTGCCAATAATGGTTTATAAATTGCAATTAATACATAATGTAAGATGGTAATGGTTGAGAAGTGTATGGGAACTCCACTACTTTGCTATATTTCTTTAAACTGAAAACTATCCTAAATTTTGGACTTAACTATTTTAAAAACTCACTAAAGATAACGCTCCACATATTTTAGCTGGCAGAAGAATCAGTGAACTTGGAAACCGTACTGACAAAGATTATGCAATCTGAAGAAGAAAACAGAATGAAGAAAAATGAGCAGACCTCAGAAAAACATGGGCTATCTTGAATTCCACTGCATTAGTCCATTGTATGTGTCAACTTCACTGGACCACAAAATCCCAGATATTTGTTTAAACACTATTCTGGCCATATCAGTGAAGATTTTCTGGAGGAGATTAATATATATGTTCAGTATGTATATAATATGTACACACATATATGTATATATATGTACACACACACACACATTTATTTAGAAAGCAGACTGCATTCCCAAACATGGGCACATCTTATTTAGTCTATTGAAGGCCTTAATAGAATAGAAGGCTAATTAGGTAAGAAAGAATTCTGACAGTTGGATCATCAAGTATCAAGGAACACGGGTCTTCTAATTTTAGACTAAAATGAACTTTAATATCATTAGCTAGCCTGGTTTTTGGTCTTTCATACTATAGATCTTGAGACTGCTAGGCTTCCAAAATCACATATTTAATTCCTTCTTTTAAAAGGTATACTACCACCCATACATACCCTAGTGGCTCTTTTTCTCTATAAAGACTAAACTGATACATATAACATATATATGTATATGATGCCAGAAGAAATAAACAGAAAAAATATATTGAAGAAAGGAGATTGAGAATTTCCCAAATTTAACAAAATTTAATATTTGCCTACACACCTTTGGTGGTTTGAATAAGAATGGTCCCCATAGGCTCATATATTTGAATGCTTAGTCACCAGGGAGTGGCACTATTTCAGGATTAGGAGGTGTGGCCTTGTTGGAATAGTGTTACTGGGGGTTGGCTTTGAGTTTTCAAAAGCCCATGCCAGGCCCAGTTTTCTCTCCTCTCTCTCCTTCTTTCTTCTCTCCTCCCTCCCCCCCTCCCTCCCTCCCTCCCTCCCTCCCTCCCTCCCTCCCTCCTTCCCTCCCTCCTTTCTGCCTCTCTGCCTATGGATAAGGATGAAATAAGGACGAAAAATAAGCAAACCTCAGAAAATATGGGCTATCTTTGAGCATACTCTGTTAGTCAATTGTATGTGTCAACTTCACTGGACCGCAAAAATCCCAGATATTTGTTTTAAGCATTATTCTGGCCATGTTACAAAAATCTTAGATATTTGTTTAAACACTCTAGCCATGCCAGCTACTGCACCAGAGCATGAGTGCCATGGTCTCTCTTCACAGCAATAGAACAGTGACTAAGACAACATCCAAGAGCCTCAACAAACTTCAAATGGGATATAAGATCCACCCCAAGGCACATACTTGAAGTACTGAAAAACAGAACATGATAAAAGGAAAAGCAACTAGTAACATACAAGGTATGCTCAGCAAGGTTACGAGCTCATTTCTGGTTAGAAATATTAGAAATAAAGACTTGGTAGTACATGTCGAGTCCTAGCACTCCAGGATGCTGAAAGCAGGGGAATCACCCCATGTTTAAGGCCAACCTGGTCTATATAAGAAGTTCCAAGTCATCTGGGGCCACACAGCAAGACCATGTCAAAGAAGGGAGGAAGGAAATGAAAGAGAGAGGAATGAAAAGGAGACAGCAGGGTGACAGCAAGGTGACACAGTCACCACTCAAAATACTGACAGAAAGAGAAACCTGTCAACTGTTCCAGGCATAAAGGCAAAATAAATGTATTTTCCTGCCTAAAACTTGAGATAATTCATAGAAGACATAACATACAAAAAATATGAAAGGAAATTTGATGCTGGAAGCAAGTGTCACAAGACTATAATGTTGAGTCCCCATACTTCTTTAAAGGCTACTAAAGCATAAAGGAGGTGGAGAGGAGCAAAGCTGCATTGTAATAAGGAAATGACAACAGATAGCAACTCAAAGAAAGGAAGAAAGGAAGAGAAGCAAAACGATAACTACTCAGTGGGTAAAGTGCTTACTGCATAAGCCTGCTGACCTAAGTTCAGATTCCCTGAATCCACATAAAAAGCCAGACACAACAGAACAAGCTATCTGGAATCCCAGCTACCTTACTAAAAGATGGAAGACTAGAACAGAAGATACACTGAAGCTTGGGGGCCAGCTAGCCTGGCATATACGGTAATAATCAGCAGGCCCTCCTCTCAAATAAGGTGGAAAGTAAGGATGGACACATGAAGTTGTTCTCTAACCTCTCTATATACATTCAGGAGCACATGCATATACATATATCATATACATACAAAAACGGGGCCTATATGTACTATGTGCTGTATATTTTTTTTTATCATGAAAACATCTAAAACCACCAATCATATTAACTCCATTTTGAGTTGCATTTTAAAAGAAAATTTTCTAGCAAAATGAATAATGTTCATTTTCATAATAACTACACTTCCAAATAAGCAACCTTAATCCTAGACAATATGTACTATATAGCCACAGGCCAAATAATATTCCAAAATTCAGACAACAAATTTGATATGGAAGCATACTTTATTGCAACTCTATCCAAATTATTTCATATTAAGGTATCAAATAGAACATAACTATATTATATAATGAGATAAGTACTATGAAAGAAATAAACTACTAATCCGGTTTAGATCATTGTCTTTTCTGTCTTAGCAAATAATAGAACTTATATTTTTCAAATTCATAGTATATATTATGATTTATAGATTTATATGACACTCTTTTATGCTCTGAGTAATGTTAGATTTTACTTTAGGGTTTACAACCTAACACACACTAAGAGGCCTCCTGAAATACTTCAAGTGTTTACCTTTTCTTAACTGACTTTTTTGGAGACAGAATGTAGGTCAGCCTAGATTTGCTATGTTGTAGCTAATGATGTGAACCCCTGATCCCCTTCCCCATGTGGGTTACGACCCCTTTGGGGGTTGCATATCAGATATTTACATTACGATTCATAACAGCAGCAAAATTAAAGTTATGAAGTAGCAATGAAATAATGTTATAGTTGGGGGTCACCACAACATGAGGAACTGTATTAAAGGGTCACAGCATTAGGAAGGGTGAGAATCACTGGCCTAGACCAAGACAGTAATTACCTTGAGAGTTCATTAGAAGGTCCAGCAGATGTGGGGCTTTAAGTGGGGGGCTATTTTGAGGCAGTAATAACCAAATACCTGCAACTAGTTGAGTTAGAAATTTGAAAATTACCTGGGGAGGGGGCAAACCTTAAAGGTAGGCAAAAGAGGTGCCAATCTGTTTTCTGAATTGGTTTCAGATGATAAACTGGGTTAGTACAAAAATCTCATTGTCCTTAAGTTATCTGAGCCAATTTCTATTCTTTCAGCCAATGTCTAATCATATTATGAAGTATATGATATTTGAGAGGGGTTGTTTTGTTTTGTTTTTAGGAGTGAGTCTTACACTGTAGATCACTATACAGCTGTGATGGTTAGTGTTAACTGTCAACCTGACAGATCTAGAATGAGCTGAGGGATGGGCCTGTAAACCTGTCCATGAGGATTGTCTTGATTGATCTGGGAAGACCCATCTTAACTGTGGGCAAGACTATTCCTGGGTAGGGGATCCTAGATGGTAGAAAATAAAGCCAGCTGAACACTAGCATGCATTCATCTGTTTCCTCATGCAATGTGACGAGCTGATGCATGTGCCTGATGCCTTTCTTCACCATAGGGACTGTACCTCTCTGGAACTGTAAGCTAAAACAAATCCTGTCTTCCTTAAGTTGCTTTTTTGTCAGGGTATTTGTCACAATAACAGGAACGAAACTAGACAGTAGTGGTCCAGGCTGGCCTCAAATTGGCAGCAATCCTCCTGCTCAAGCATACTGCTGGGATTACAGGCATGTGCCACCACACCTTGCTAAATATGTTAGAGGCTATCAGTATCTCTTTCATGTAAATATCTGGGGAAGCAGTTCCTGAGTTTTCCATCTAACAGTCCAAAAAAAGAGCTTTCACCATTTTGTCTGCATCCTAGTCACAGAAAAAAGAAGTGGTATGCAGGGAAACCTAAACTCCTTTCCAGTTAGGGGGAAGCAGAGAAGATGCCCCCCACACTTCTATTCATATCCTACTAGCCAAGACTTACTCCTGTACCTGCACCTGCCTGCAGAGTAGACCAGGAAATGTAATTTTTTACCTGGATGACAAATGTCTGCTTGCCAATTACTATACTAAAAGCAAACAGATTCTGGAAGAAACTTTAAATACACCAAATAGTCTAAAACCATGTCTAAGATGTAACTCTAAAATATTTCAGTCAGTATCAACAAACATTCTTTAACAAAACTAGAAAGGATTCTCTGTGTAGGGTGGGGGTAAGGGATTAAATGAAAAGGAAATAAATTTACCCATTATGGACTGCAGGAAGGGAATCAATGCCAATTATTTCAGAACTTTCTATTTTATCATACTCTTACCCCACTCCTCTATAAGCCATCCATTTAAAACATTAGTAGGAATGGATATTATATTCACGCTGGAGAAGACAGAAGGCCAACCCAGAACATGAGCCATCTTGTGAGCGTCCAAGAACAGGCAACTACTTAATTTTGCTGGCTGAATCTATAAACACAGCTGAAAAAAATTATGAGGTTCTGTAATTCAAAGAGCCTCAATGTCCTCAAATTAAAATCTTTTGCAAAAGGCCATCTCCTTTTATTCATAACTTATAATGTTTAGCATTCCAGAAGGATTGCTTTGTTATTTTTTAACCCCAAATCCACCAAAGACTATTCAAAGTTAATCATATTTAATTTTCTATCTGATTTCTCTCCAAAATTAGAATGTTATTACCTATGTGGACATTGCTTGGTGGCACTGTAAAGCTTCAACGACAATGAGGGGAAAAATCAGTACATAAAATGGAGTTAAATTACATAGTGAAGTGCATTAGGAAAAACTGATATTGATTCAAAAAAGAAAAGAAAAGACATCCAAAATACAGCATTTTCAGTTCTCCAGTGATGATGACAGCTTATGGAAATTTTCCCAATAAATACCATAAGAACATAAGAAAATAAGTTTGTTTTTTGTTTTTTGTTTTTGCTTGTTGCTGGGGATATAACTCAGGGCCTAGTCCATGCTTGTCAAGTGTTCCAGCTGCCACTGAGGTATACACCCTGGAGTCAGAAATGGAAACCATTTCCATCCATTGATGAGAGGAAACTAAAAGATATGCTCAAAATAAGAAGCTCAATATACTGGATCATTTTATGGAGAGGCTTGTCAAACTGGCAATTATTTCCTCAAATTGCCTTCCCTATATGATGTACATGGAGATACAGATAACCAGTCTTGGAAAGCCTTCATCATTAACCAGAAAAATCAAATGTAGAGGTACATGGCATCTTCCATATCCTCCTGATTTCCCTCTTGTCCCCTCTGTACCCAGCCCTTCCTCTGAGCCAACCAACAGGAGCCAAGGTCCTAACAACATATGCTTGGCTGTGGGCTGTGGACTCAGAGAGGCAATACCTCCCACAGACATCTCTGTAAAAAGACACATTGCAATAGCACTTTCGTGGCTGTACGTATTTAGTTTCTAAAAATTTTCTGAGTAAACCGTCATTTATCAACCTTCACCCATGCTATTAGAGGATCTATTAGTGACTACTGTTTGTTTCTCACATATTCCCAATCTAACCCTATCTATAATAGTAATAACAATAATAAAGGCAGATTACAGTAATAAATAGCCTTCTCCCACAATGCTCACAGTGGTTCCATTATCTGATTAAATCCCCATATTTTCAATATTAAGCAATTAATCTGTAATCCAGCCATACTGACAGAATGAATTTACACACTGAAAGCCCCCCTTCTGTTACAGCTAATCTGACTTTTTCCAGAAATAACTAGTTTCCCTTCATCCATCTACTTCTTTTCTAACATTTATTTCCTTGTGTGAGTGAGTGAGTGTGTAAGGGGTACACATGTGGAAGTCAGAGAACACTGGCAGGGGTCATTTCACTCCTTCCATTATGTGGGTTCTAGGGCTTAAACTCAGGTCACCAGGCTTGGTGGCAAGCACCTTTACCCACTGAGCCATCCGGCCAGCCCTGCTCCTTTATTTTTATCTTTAATTACTTCCCCACATTAAAAATACCTATCATAGCAAACCCTTCCCCACAGACTGAGGTCAACCTGGTAGACTCAGTCCAGGTAGGTCTAGTCCCCTCCTCCCAGGCCGAGCCAAACAATCCTGCATAGGCCCCCAGGTTTCAAACAGCCAACTCATGCAATGAGCACAAGACCTGGTCCCACTGCCTGGATGCCTCCCAAACAGATCAAGCCAATCAACTGTCTCACCCATTCAGAGGGCCTGATCCAGTGGGGACCCCTCAGCCATTGGTTCATAGTTCATGTGTTTCCATTTGGGGGTGGGTTGGGGGGAAGGTGAGGGGGACGGGAGGGAGGAGAACAAGGGAATCCGTGGCTGATATGTAGAACTGAATTGTATTGCAAAATAAATTAAAATAATAAAAAAAACCTATCATATAATCTAACCATATTTATTCTAAGTGGTTTTAACAAGAATAATGTGTTAACCTTTCAGTTTTTAGGTGCTATTTGAACCAATTTTTTCTTTTCAAGACTTGATAAAAGAAATGGATTAAAAATTAATAGTTTTAAATAAGTGTTCTTTAAAGTGAGCTTAAGAATTCTAACTATAGCCAGGCGGTGGTGGTGGTGCACGCCTTTAATCCCAGCACTGGGAGGCAGAGCCAGGCGGATTTCTGAGAGTTCCAGGCCGGCCTGGGCTACAGAGTGAGTTCCAGGAAAGGCACAAAACAACACAGAGAAACCCTGGCTTGAAAAAAAAAAGAATTCTAACTATAAAACTATAAAAATGCAGTTGACCTTGGTGGCACATGCCTATAATCCCAAAAGTACTCAGAAAGCTGAGACAGAAAGATCATGAGTCCAAGGCCAGCAAAACATGAATCCATGAGAAATACTTTCTCCAAAAGATATGAGTCTGTATTAACCAACTAAATACTGAACCAGACACTGAAATATCTGGATCACTAATTCATTCTCTCTCTCTCTCTCTCTCTCTCTCTCTCTCTCTCTCTCTCTCTCTCTCTCTCTCTCTTTCTCTCTCTGTCTCTCTCTTTCTCTCTCTGTCTCTCTGTCTCTCTCTGTCTCTCTCTCTCTCTCTCTCTCTCTCTCTCTCTCTCTGTTTGTGTGTGTGGTTTGCATGTGTATATGTGTGTCATATGCATAGCCAAATGTATGTGTGTGGATGCAAAGATATGTGAAGGTGCACATGTGAGTACCTGTCTCTAGAGGCCTAAAGCTGACCTGAAGTGTCTTGTTGGATAATTATTTATTAAGGCAGGGTTTCTCAACTGAACTCAGAGCTGGCCAATAAGAGTCAGTTTAGCTAGCCAGTTTGCTCCAGGGACCCTGTCTCTGACTCCTGAGTTCTGGAATTGTAGGTGGCTGCCACACCTGCCTTACTTTTTAGATAGGTTCTTGGGATTCGAACTCCAATCCTCATGTTTCTGCGGCAAGTGCTTTATGCACTGAGCCACCTCCACAGCCTTAACTTTTAAGTCAACTTTTCTAAAGCTCCCTCAAGGTCTATTTGGATTCTTTTAGATTTACTTATTTTATTTTATGAATGTTTTGCCTGTGTGTATATATCCCCACATGTATGCTAGTGCCCAAGGTCAGAAGAAACCACTGGATCCCCAGTAACCAAAGTTAGGGATGGCTGTGAGCCACCATTTGGGGACTGGGAACTGAACCCTGGTCCTCAACAAGAACAGCAATGCTCTCTCCAGTCCCCTCTATTTGGATCTTAACAATCATAACTGCCTAATACATTTTCATAAACATATTAAATTAAAATTACCAACTATTTCTTCCACAACTATAACACTAGGCATCCTATAGTTAGCCTACCACATTCAAGAACATAAAATTCAAAATTAAAAAGACATTCTGCCATGACTAAGAACAATTAGTAAATACCAGATTTAGGTACTGATCTCTGACATACTACTTGTAATTGAGAAAATTTATTGTATATTATAAACCCTGCCTATAAAATATGTATTCAGGGTAGAGGAGAGGGCGATTGGGAGATATTCATGCTAACAAACAAGCAGAAGAATTTTTCATTCTTTATTTAAAGGAAATCATCCTAAGATCTATTTGAAATTGCTCTATATAGAGAAGCTGAGAAGAAACAATTTTGGAAGATGGTGTTATTCTATAGAAACATGTATAAACTGTATAAGCAGCTGTGCTTTCTGAAGTCCCATTTCCAGATCCCTTCCTCTAAGACAGCAGAAAATGTATGTTTGGGGCAGAGAGGATTCCTTTAGCTCACTGCATACATTCACAACTCAAGAAAGGCACACACAACTAATAAAATGATCCAGTAAGCCGGGCGGTGGTGGCGCACGCCTTTAATCCCAGCACTCGGGAGGCAGAGGCAGGCGGATCTCTGTGAGTTCGAGGACAGCCTGGACTACCAAGTGAGTTCCAGGAAAGGCGCAAAGCTACACAGCGAAACCCTGCCTCGAAAAAAACCAAAAAAAAAAGAAAAAAGAAAAAAAAATGATCCAGTAAGATACTCCTGGGAAAACAAAAAGGAGTTTACTCCACGTGGCTTCCTTTAGAATCCCTCAGTTTAGTATTGCATAGATTCACTTTATATTTCCTGTGAAGGAAATTTCTAGTTAAAACATCAGCACAGTCTGAAGAACATTCAGAACATTCTTAATTAATTTAAGGTCATACTTTTTTTTTACTTAGACAGGTCTCACATCCCATTCATCTGCTGATTATAATTACAACCATCACTATTTTCTTCAAACTTGAAATCTGCAAATTGAATTCAAATACATCATGCTCTAAAATTAGAATAACATTTTACTCTAAACTTGTTATTAAAATATTTTAATTTAGAGGAATAAAATTACTTAACTAGCTAGTTTGGTCAAAGATAAACCTTTTTTTGAAAACTGAGCTCATCTGAGTAACATTTAAGAGTTTCTAGAAGTCTTCTGAAGTCTTAATGATGAGTCACACATACCACTGACATTCATCAAACACATATCACGTGGAAAGGGCTGCAAAAGAAAAAAGGAAAGGGGAAGAAATATTATTGTCCTTCTGCAAAACTACAGTTAGTTTTTGCTTGCCCACTCTTATAACCCCCCAAATAGTCAATGGAGGCCTTACTCATCAAATGCGTCATATAACCAAAAAATAAAACTATCATATAAGCACTTTTTAGTGCGATACATAGCTCATTAGTCTCATGAGCTGTAATTTGCTACCCCATCTATATACTTGCATTATATTTTTGTTGAAAGGCCACAATCATGATGGCCAGGAACTCTTCCCATGGAGATGACCCTACAGCAATAATCTGCCTTCAGTTCCCATCTGCTTCTTGATTTTTCTCTACTGTGGCATTTTTAGATAGGGTCTCACTCTGTCATCCCTGGCTGGCCTGTAACTCACTATTTAGCCCAGGCTTGTGTGGAACTCGTAGCAGTCCTCCTGCATCCTTCCAAGTACAGGTTGACAGTTATGAGGCACCATAGCATGCTCCATTGACTTGACTATGGCAGGCCACAATGGCCACAGACTTCTTTTGCTCACCAGTATGACATTGCCAGAGGACAACCTATAGTAACGCTTGATCCCTCAGATGTAAACTAAACAAATTACTAGCCAACTTGGAATTTTCCTCTGCAAACACTACCTGACATTGCCCACACTGACACACATATGCTACTTCTCTCCCTACGCAGTTTCTAGAGTTCCTGCAGTTCCTATCTCTATTGGCACCATGAAGCATTGCAAGATCAAAGCAATGGCTCCTGCAAATATGGAAACCTCTCTGGGATACCTCCTGTGGGAGACTATTAAGAATAATGACTAAGAAAGAATTCACTAGAGATGCCCTCTGGCTTTACTAGTGACTCCATTATTTGGAAGAAGTTTTGTAACTACTAGCAACCCTTTTATCTATAATTCCTTTACCTTCATAGTGCTCTCAAAATGAAATTTTAAACATTAAAAATATTTTACGTGATTTGTTTAAATGGCCTTTAGGAATAGTTGTGGCATTATTGTTAACATTTGTGGCATCATGAGCTTTAACTGAGTCTCATGGCTGTTGAGGTCCCTAAAGAATTGGGTTTCTAGTCAACGATAATTCAGAAATGAAAATAGAACACAGTTTTAATTTTTCATTCAGAAAGAATTTCAGTTTCTAATAATGCTAACTAGGTAATTTAGACAAGCAAAAAGCTGGGCAAAACGTGAGGGCAGGGAATGAAGAAAAAAGCTACAGAGCTGAGCATGGTAACATGGGCCTAGAATCCCAGCACTCAGGAGGGTGAATTCAGCACAAGAATCCCATGTGAAATGCCAGTTTGGGCCACAAAGGAAGTCTCAGGCCAGTGTGCACGGTTATGTAGACATAGCCAAGAGCTTCACTCAAAAAACAAAACAAAACCAATACCCATGATCTCAAGAGATGACAGTGTCCTCTGGTTGTGCAGCTCACCATGGAACTATAGAGCAAGGTCAAGGGTGGCTTAGCCCAGGCTGGCACTGGCTTCACTGGGAGTCTACACCATTGCCTGATGCTTAGATCTGTTAAAATAGCTGAAGAGTCCCAAGAAAGTGACAGCCACAACATGATGCCTTTTGGGGTTGGTACTGGCATAATATTACTGACATTTTTCTTACCTTAATTTATTTAATTTCTGCATTTTGCAAAGGAAAAGGATATGAAGTGGGTACATTTTTATTAGAAGAAAAAAATTTCCCTTCCTCTATAATAATACCTTGAAGGAAAATAAAAGATACAAACTGTGGAGAAAAACAAACTATTATTACTCACAAATTACACAGATAAAAAATAAAAACTAGCTTACAAATTAGGGGGAAAATGAATGTTATCAACATAAGGGACACATAAATTAGTATTAATTTCTATATGCCAGTGATAACATTATAAAATAGAATTTTAAGTGGACAAGGTGATACACATTTGTAATCCAAGGACTCAAGAGGTGAAGGCAGGCTAATTAGAAGTTCAATGTCATTCTTAGCCACACAGAAAGTTCAAGGCCAGCCTGGGCTACCTGTGAAAAAGATTAAAATTCATCATATACAAGCATAAAACTGTAAAAAAAAAATCAACTGATTTTTTAAGACTGAAATGCATCATGCATGGTGGGCACATGCCTGTAATCCAAGCTGAAGCATAAGGACAGCTGCATAGTACCAGGCCAGCCAGGAATACATAGCAAGGCTCTGTCTTAAAATGAAATGTGGGGGGCAGAGAGATAGTTCATCGGGTAAAGACACTTGCCTCCAGGCCAGAAAATCTGAGTTTGATCCCTAGGACCTATATGGTAGAAGGAGAGGATTCCTACAAGTTGTCCTCTGACCACAGGCATACCGTCATACATACACACAAAATAAACAAGGGGCTAGAGAGATGACTAAGTGATTAAGAACACTGACTGCTCTTCCAGAGGACCCAGGTTCAATTCCCAGCACCCACATGGCAGCTCACCACTTTCTGTAACTCTGGTTCCAGAGGATCTGACTACTGGCATCCGTGGACAAGAAGCACATAAGTGGAATACACAGGACATACATCCAGGTAAAACACTCACACATTTTTTAAATTTAAAATAAATAAAATTTTAAAATTAAGTAAATAAAGTTAAATAATAAAATGAATACAATACTTTTTTTTTATTTTTATTTTGCAATACAATTCAGTTCTACATATCAACAACAGAGAGGGAGAACAAGGAATAGGAGACCATGGTAAATGAAGACCACATGAGAATAGGAAGAAGCAAAGTGCTAGAGAGGCCCACAGAACTACTTTTAAAAATTAAAGGAGACTTAAAAAAATGAAAGATTTTCTATGCTAAAGTTTATCATTGTTAAGAATGTCAATTAGCCAGGCAGTGATGGCACATGCCTTTAGTCCCAATACTTGGGAGGCAGAGCCAGGGGAATTTCTGTGAGTTCAAGGCCAGCCTGGTCTATAGAGCAAGATCTAGGACAGGCACTAAAACTACACAGAGAAACCCTATCTCGAAAAACAAAAACAAAACAAAACAACAACAACAAAAAGAAGGTCAACTATATTCAAGTTGACCTACACACCCAATACAATCCCAATCAATACTAGCAATTTGTTAGGGAGATTTACAGCTAATTTGAAAATGTATACAGGAAGCAAGTTGTCATAGCAAACAGGCACCCTTGTAGAAGAGCAAAAGGACTTTTTCTCTAGTTTATCAAGATGTATTATAAAGCTCAGTCATGGAGGCAGTACACTGAGACAAGCAGATGAAAGAACAGAATGGAAAGGCCAGAAATAGAACATGCATGAAGTGGATGCTGGCACTGCAGAGTAGATCTTTCCAATAAACCATGTCCATAAGGGAAAACAAAATGAAACCACCTTCAAGTCATACAAAGCATAAATATTCATTTTCTAAATCTAAAAGAAAAAAAACTGGTTTTGTTTGTTTGTTTTTTTGGTTTTTCAAGACAGGGTTTTTCTGTGTAGCCCTGGCTGTCCTGGAACTAGCTCTGTAGACCAGGCTGGCCTTGAACTCAGAGCTACACCTGCCTCTGCCTCCAAGTGCTGGAATTAAAGCTGTGAGCCATCATGCCTGGCTGAAATCATTTTTTAAAAATTGTACTTCCAGAGATTTATCCTCAGGAGACTATCTGACAAATAGCCAAAGATTGATAGTATAGTGCTATTCATAAAAATCAACAACAAAAACCAACCTAGTATCAGTTAATGTATGGTTAGATAAATGTCATATAAATAAATGCATCATCATGACTTAGTCAGACAAGGTGGCTTATACCTGTAATCTCAGTACTTGACAGGCAGAGGCAGGAGGATCCGTGAGTTCAATACCAGGGCCAGCCTGGGCTACATAGTGAGATCTTGTCTCAAAAAAACAAACACATAAGTGTTAATCTATATTTACTTATATAGAAAAATGGCCACAAACTAGTACAGGCTTGCAATCAATCCCAGCACCTGGAAGGCTGAGACAGGAAGATTGTTTCAGGAAGGTGAAGTAGGATAGGCAGAGGAATGGCCATATATCTTAAGGGGGGTGCTTGTTACAGAAGATGGTACATTTTATCAAAGAAAAAAAATCTTACAAAATTAAGAAATGTGCAAACTATTCCACATTTTGCTTGTTTGTTTTTTTTTAAATCCCCACTAGCAACTGCCTATTTAAATGTAGAATTTTAAAACTTGGTCAACAGTATTATGCCCAGTATATGTTGTGTTTTTGTTTGTTTTGTTTTTCCATCTTTCTTTTAAGAAAGGATTTCTCAGCCAGGCACAGTGGCACACACTGTTAATCCCAGCACTAGGGAGGTTGAGGCAGGTGATCTCTGAGTTCGAGGCCAGCCTGGTCTACAGAGTGAGTTCTGGAACAGCCAGGGCTGTTACACAGAGAAACTTTGTCTTGAAAAACAAAAACATAAAAAAGAAAGAGAGAGAGAGAGAGAGAGAGAGAGAGAGAGAGAGAGAGAGAGAGAGAGAGAGAGAAAGAAAAGGGAGAAAGAAAAGAAAGAAAGAAAGCAAGAAAGAAAGAAAGAAAGAAAGAAAGAAAGAAAGAAAGAAAGAAAGAAAGAAAGAAAGAAAGAAAGAAAGAAAGAAAGAAAGAAAGGATTCTCTATGAAACCCTGACTGGTCTGGCACTCACTATACAGACCAGGCTGGCCTCGAACCTGTGGACACTCCTCCCGCCTCTGTGTCTCTAGTGCTGGAATTCTAAGTGTTTGTACCACACCTGATTACACTGGTTCTATAAGACAGAAGACTAACCCTGAAATTCTAATAAAAGCCACACGGTTTATCTTTTCTTTCTTTATAGTTGGGAGTTGTTCTCCCCAGCCCAGCAGCTAGCACACCGTGCATCTCAGAATGTGTTGCTCCAGATTTCGTGTAAAATGGATGCAGACAGGACGTTTTGTAATCACGCCAAATGAAATTGCAATCTTTACCAATTAGCTGCTTATATAAACATTCTGTCTCTCAAATATAAAATCCACCAATTTCTAAATACACACTGACCTGGGTATACTCTCACGTGTGGAACACTGACATGTGTTTAAGATCACTTGTCTAAGAAATTTTGGTTGCAGAACTGTATAATTCCATGTACACCAAACTGAATTTAAATAAACAAATGTGAACTCATAAATATTTAAACAGAAGCATGTTTTGCTTATCTCAGTAAAGTAGGATTTAAGGCAACTCTGCTTTCCTTTTCACCTTCTCTCAAGTCCCTACATTTCCTTCATAGAGGTTGTATCATGGAGGTAGGTAGGTATCTTTACTTGTAGAAAACATTCTTTCCCTCCATAGCCCACTTTCTAGACCATGTGACATCTTAGCCTCTGCCTGTGTGGCTTCTGCAAGTCCCCCAGTCCTGTCTCAACACCCAGGTTCAAGGCCTGAGCTTTGAAGGTTCAAAGTTGCCTGTTTCTGACACTGAGCCAGCAGCCTCCAGACTGGCCCATCGGGGCTATGCTGCTCCTTTGCAGTGGTCTCCTTTCAAGTCCCCAGGATCCTGTGCCCCTAACTTACCTTCACTACTTCCAGTATTCCTCGGGGGACTGGTTGGTTGGTTTGGTTTGGTTTGGTTTGGGAGATAGTCTCATTTTGTAGCTCAGTCAGGCCTCACCTCATGATCCCCCTGCCTCAGCTCCCTCATTGCTGGATTATAGGCATGTGCCACTACCATGCCCAGTCTAATAACCCTCAGTTATGACTCTACAAGTCTCAGTTACTGTTTCTAAAATGTCTCCCAAGCTGTCCTTTCCTTTGCTAACATCTATATGCTCATACCCTGACACTCCAGATCCCATTAAAGCTTTTCCCTTTTTTGTTCATCCCTCTTCATCAATCCCCACTCTCCTACAAAGGGCAGTTTACTATTCTCTGTCCAGGTAAGTACAGACCAGTGGGTATGGTTCTTAAATTTCAGTCTATCACAATTAGTTAAAGGAGTTGTTAAAACCCAGATTTTGTAGATCAGGAGGTTTGCAATGGGTACCAAGAATCTGCACTTCTAACAAGTTTGCAGGAGGCTGCTGATACTCCTGAGCTGGGACCACGCACTGGAGCATGAATCTTAGAGAGTCTTATTAATAAAATCAAACCCGGGGCCAGTTGTTGGGGTGAAATGCTGGATGGTCAGAGAGACAGAACAAGCCACAGCTAACCTCACCTGGCCAACTTCTCAGCTGATCTTGTTTCCTCCGACTGGAAGCCTCTGTGTCCTCATATCCGAATGGCTCTCAGCTGAACTGTGCTGCTAGAAGCCTGAAAGCTTAACCAGCCAAATGCTTCTAGTTTCTGGTCCTCATGCCTTATATACCTTTCTGCTTTCTACCACCACTCCCTGGGATTAAAGGCTCGCTTTCTGGGATTAAAGGCGTGTGTCACCATGCCTGGCCGTTTCCAATGCGGCCTTGAACTCACAGAGATCCAGAGGGATTTCTACCTCTGGGGTGCTAGGATTAAAGGTGTGAGTGCCACCATTTTCTAGCCTTTGTATCTAGTGGCTGTTCTGTCTCTGACCCCAGATAAGTTTGTTAGGGTGCACAATATTTTGGGGAACACAATACCACCACAACACACTCTAGAAGGATTTGATATAGATCATCCTTTCCATTTCACGAGTCCATCAAACAGTTCCCTTCACCTAGCATGTAATACAACCTTACCTAAAATCCTCTCCAAATTGACTTCATATACTGTCCCTCTCACATGAAGCCTTACAGGATACCATCTCCTCTCTGCAACTCAAATCAGATATGATACAGAAGACACAGGGCACCTTACTTGTAATTCTAGTGACAATGATTGCTGCTCTTCTAAGCATTATGTGTCCCCTATCCCGACTAGATGAGCTTATGAGGTTAGGAGACTTGTTCTTATCGATCATTAGATGTGGAAATGCATAAGACAGAACCTTGTAAATACCAAACCTAGTATATGTAAGGCTCGCCCTGAGTTTGGTCCCAGCACCACAAAATTAATTAATAAAAAAACATTCAGAATACCTTTATTCTTCACTTTCTTATATACTTCACATCTAAGTCCCCAAACACTTACCACTGATATCAATGAAAAGCAAAATACACTATTATCACTCCCATAGCAGAGAGCAATAGGAACCCACCGTTCAATGCAACTGAATTACCTAGAGAGAAAGGAGTTTCACCAGAGCACATGGTTTGGAGATTAATCAAGATTGCCCATGGAAGAAAAGAATGCCCTTGGTGTTTGTAATGTTTAAAGGCAATTTAAACAACAGAATAGGTCTGCATTTATTTTTAGGTTTATTTGTGATTCCACAGGTCTGGGACATGTGGGGAAATAAATAGATATAAAAATCCATACATGACTAAACCTTAATCTCTTGGAATCAAAAAGAAAGCAATATAAATTAGTCTGGCTACCTTGAAAACTGTTTGGCATTAAGTCCTTGTGCTATAGCTTAGCAACTTCCCTCTTGGGTATGTAACATAGATAAGAAAGCATCTGCCCACCTTTTGCTAGCAAAATGAGAGAAGCTACCTAGATAATCACTAGCAGAAGAATGGACAGACTGGTTTTTTGTTTGTTTGTTTGTTTGTTTGTTTGTTTTGGTTTTTCGAGACAGGGTTTCTCTGTGTAGCTTTGCGCCTTTCCTGGGACTCACTTGGTAGCCCAGGCTGGCCTCGAACTCACAGAGATCCGCCTGGCTGTTTTATGCAATAGAAACAAGAAAAAGATTTAGGAACATTGCCTCAAATTATTGCAAACAAACCACACTCACCAAATGAGAAACAAACCCATGGGAATTAATGGTTCGTGTAATTATTTCCATCTATCAATCCCAGCTCTATCTTCTCTGAGAAAATGCATGTAGTTTTATAAATACCTAATTTGAAATTTTTCACTGTGGTATACATCCCATCAAGCCATAACCTTCTAACATAATAGGCTTCCTTGAATCCCACTCCATAAATGGTAAAGGCCAATGCGGAAAATCCTTAAACTTTTAATGCAATGAAATTTGTTGCAAAAACAAAGAAATTAAACCCTGTTAAAAAGGATACTGGGACAGTCACAGTGGCACACACCTGCAATCTCAACACTCAGGAAGCCGGGGCAAAAGGATTGGAAATTCCATGCTACACAGAGACCTGTCTCCAAAATAAATTGGAAAGAAGCACAAGTAACATTATACAGACAGAGCAAGGTGTGTGTGTGTGTGTGTGTGTGTGTGTGTGTGTGTGTGTGTGTGTGTGCGCGCGCGTGCGCGCAGTTAAAGAAAAAAAGTCCATGAATTTGAACAAAGGAGGGTACATGTGAGGGGATGGAGGAAGAGAAGGGAAGGGAAGGATGCCTTGATATATTATAATTTCAAAAAGCAAGAAAAAAACCTACTATAAAAAAAGAAATAAAGGAAAAGAAGACACCAATTTGGCAAAGGTATGAAATGCGGAGCTTTCCACCCTTCCAGCTGAACTCACTGCTGCTCCATCTTTTTTCCCTTCCCTGGTACCTACCGTTTCACATTGTTCTGTGCAATGGTAAAGCCAAAGATGCTTTCAAGCTTAAAGGAAGAAACACATGTAGTAACAACACCAGGGAGCAAGGAACTAATGCATTTTCCAACCCTCCAGGTACAAGTATAGAGCCACATTCTAGACCAGCACTAGCCAAAGCAATGGTTCTCAACCTGGGGTCACCACCCATTTGGGTCACATATCAGATATTTACATTACAATTTATATCAGTAGCAAAAATTACAGTTATGAGGTAGCAGTGAAATAATGTTATGGCTGGGGGTCCCCACAACACGAGGAACTGTATTAAAGGGTCGCAGCATTAGGAAGGTTGAGAACCACTGCTCTGAAAGGATATTCTTTAATAATGGCAAAGCTTTACTATCTAAATTGACCAATAAATGTGGTAACCACTAGTCAAATGTTGCTATTGGCAACATGAATTGTGCCTAGTGAAGCTGAGCAAATAAATCTTTTAATTTTAAGTAATTTAAGCTTAAATTTAAAGTCTAATTAAGTTATATTTAAATAGCCATATGTGGTGGCTACAGCTACCACATTTGCCAGCACACTATTATACATACTTTTACCATAATGCTTGTCATGGATATATAGTACAGCTCCCCAGTTATAAGCTTCCACTAGTTATAAGCACCATCAATTTAACAGCTCTTGAAGGGAGAACTGAAAACTATATTAGATATACATGCCAGGATTTGGACTCTTCTGGATTTCAGCAATGCTAAAACACATGGAAGAAAATACTCCTTCAGACAAAAGAAACCCATAACTGTTTTCTAAGCTTCTTTTTAAAGCTAAGCATCCTGTGGGAAACAACTGACTATAGCTTGTCCATGACAGAGCATAGAGAAATCAGTCAATAAAATGCTAAAGTTAAGTCATTCTCAGTGGATCTCACTCTCTTTCCCATCTCCCCACACCCCTGCCTGTTATTCTAAGAACAAGAGCTTGGATCTAACTAGTTGTATTTCTAGTACCTATTGAACGGTTAGACTATGCACTAAATCCTTGGGTTTGATTGAGGGTGGGAAGAATGGTAAGGCTAAAATACATCGTGAAGACAAAGCAAAACTCGCCAACCAAATGTGGACTTGAAGAGAAAACTCTAGTACCATGAACATGAACAGAAAAAGGAAAGTCTGGAAGATAAGCCAAGTTTGGATATAAAGCTAAATATCAGAAAAACAGTATGTAGCCCCTACTCTTAAAATGATACACTGGCTATTTTAAGGCCTACAAGGATGTAACCTGCCTTCCAGAAATTGAAGTCCAGCAAAGATATGTTATGTGTTTAACCAGAATGCTGTTAAGTGGTCTATGGATGAAGAGTTGTGATGTGCAAAAATGACAAAAGCATATTCCAGAAGCATAAGGTTAGGGTTAGACAAGTGGTTCTCAACCTTCCTAGTGCTGTGACCCTTTACTACAGTTCTTCATATCGTGATGACCCCCAACCATAAAGTTATTTTTGTTGTTACTTCATAACTAATTTTGCTACTACTGAGCAGTGTCTCAGTTCCTCATGACCCACAAATTGAGATCACTGGGTTAGAACAATAAAGTACTCCACCAACAGCAGAAGGAATAATATCATTTTTAAAAAATCAAGACAGGGGAAGGAAGCTAGGAATGGAAGGAGCAACACTAGGAGTGTGTGGATGGAAAGGAAAAACAGTCGAAAGAGACAGCAGCTATGAAATGTCACAAAGCATAAGGATCTGAGGAGCTAGCCCCCAAAGTGAACTATCATTATTCTTCTCAGCCCAGTTCAGGTCCTATCTGGATTAAGTCCTCTTGGATTCCTCCAGGCTCTGATTAACCTCTCCTCTTCATACAGTCCCACTGAACTAGTAATAAATGTGCTCACAGACAAGAACCAACTCAGGACTTTATAGACAGCAGACTATCTTAGACATATTGAATAGAACATATTCAATTAAGTATAATTACATCAAAATATGCCCTGGCCTGAATGTATTCATAATAACAAGTTGTTTTTCTATGGCCCATCAATGAAAGCTCTATCTCAGCAAGCTTAGATTGACATATATCAAAAAAAAGTATCTTTCGCTCAGTTTTTGGAGGGCTAGAACAACCACATATGAAACATTAGGTACAAAAACTACATGTAGGAAGAACTCATAGAAAGAGCAAAAGATTTAGTGAACTCTCCCTGAAAAGTGCTAAAAATAAAGAAATATGCAAGATGTTTCCCATGCCCAAATGAGGAAGAACGCATGGATGGTTGAAGAGGAAGAAAAGGATTCACAGTGAAATTTCAAGTGAACACAGTGATTCTCTCCAGGCGTTCTGAACACTAGTTACCTTCTGGCAAGATTCTTTTAATCAGGTTATTCATGGTTAATGGGCCTTTTGAAACGAATAAAGTGCATTACAAACACCAATTTACACTGTGCACTCAAGCCATACTGGTCTTCAGCAGGTCTAACAGACCTGATCTAACTACTACCAATCCCCTACCAACCTCTACAAAATGGGCTGAGAGCAACAGAACCTATGTTTTCACTAAAAGTTAACTCACCTTCACAGTTTTTAACCCTCCTTTGTTTTTTGATCCAGAGTCTCACTCTGTAGCCCAGGTGTCCCTGGAACTCACTTTGTAGCCCAAGCTAGCCTGTAACTTACAGTGATCTTCCTTCCTCAGCCTCTCCAGTGCTGGGATTACAAACTTGAGCCATGACTCCAAGCTTTACTTCACACTACTGCTCCCTTAAATTGAGCTATATGTTTAACATCCAAGTCAGTTGCATTTCTTCCCTAAAACTGTCAAGTCTTCTTATAACAATCATTGCATGTTTTCAATTAAGTAGTATGAAAACCAACTGAAAGAGAGCTGCCTTTTCGGTAAAAATTACGTTGGATGCTTTGGCAAGATTCAACAAAGGTGATGAATCACTTTTAAAATGTGGCTGTCAAATTAGATATGGGTTAGATAATATTAAAAAACAGAGAACTGTGAAAACATCAACCTGTACTAAATGGTTTCTTCAATTGTCTAAATTATTGTTTCATGTTCACAAATTAAAACTAGATCTACTGTTGCAACAGGATAGATTGTGGACATAGTTCATACAATACGATGACATGGAGATTTGGTCAGCTGAAAATAGGCTTGGATCTGCATCAACACATTGGTGAAGAAACATGCTTTAGAAGGCTGGAGAGATGGCCCAGCAGTTAAGAACACATATCACTCCTAAAAAGAAGACCTGAGTTCAGTTCCCAGCACCCAAGTTAAGCAGTTCATAACTACCTATAATTCCAGTTCCAGAGGATGTAACAACACCTTCTTCTGGCCTCCAAAGGCACCTGCAATTGCACACACACACCAAAAGCAAACAAACAAAACAAAAACACATTCCCTCTCCTCCCCTTTCACGCACACATAGTCACATAAGTAAAAGTTAAAAAAACAACATTATTTATAGCAATATAGTTATATATGCATTCTTAGTTCTATAGAACATAAGCAACTTTAAAGATTAATTTAGTCAGGTATGGAAGTGCACATCTGGAACCTCAGCACTCAAGACTTGACTTTGCGGGTTACAAGGCAAGACTCTCTCATTCTTTCTTTGAAAAAAAAATCTAACTATTAACTACAATCCATCAAATGAACAGGATTCTCACAAGACACGTTTGCTGTGGGATATTGTTCTGTATGCTGTGAATATTTGTTGCTCTGATTGGTTGATAAATAAAACGCTGATTGGCCAGTAGCCAGGCAAGAAGTATAGGCGGAGCAAGCAGACGAGGAGAATTCTGAGAAGAGGAAGGGCTGAATCAGGAGTCACCAGGAAGACACAGAGGAAGCTAGATGTCAAGGCAGAACTGAGAACAGGTACCAAGTCATGTGCTAAACATAGATAAGAATTATGGGTTAGTTTAAGTGTAAGAGCTAGTTGGTAATAAGCCTGAGCTAATGGCCAAGCAGTTATAATTAATATAAGCTTCTGAGTGATTATTTTATAAGCAGGCCACGGGACTGTTGGGGCCTGGTTGGGACTGGAGAAACCTTCCTACTACACACGTTCTAGATCCTCAGTGCTCATTCCTTCAAGGCTACACATGAAGGTCATCCTTCTTAAACAAAGGACCTCAACTGATGCTAGACCATGACTACTTCTAAGCTCAAACCAAATTCATTGTAGAAAAAAAAGTTTATTATTTTCTTCTTTTGATACCAATTCTCAAAACAAAATGGAGCTGGAGATCATACCTCAGGGGTACGCATTCATCTATATGTACAGGTCCCTGGGTTTGATTCCCACCATGAAGGTAAAGGAGTACAACAAAAGGTTCTCAATAAGTTCCTGCAAATATACAACTTACAATGACAACAAGCATTTCGAATGGTAGATTTTCCTAAAAGATCTGAGAAGAGGCTTAGCAGTTTAAGGAAAGATAAATATTAAAGATAAAATAATGTGTAAACGTGATTTGCACATTAATGACGTATCAACAAATCACCACTGTCACAGTACATTACATATAGAAGAATCACTAGTAAAACTCAGACATCCACAGAAGTCTTCTTTAAACTATCACATGGCCCAAATGTAAGAACTGGAATACATGAAAACTTTACTCAACCGTTAGGACAATATAAGTGCTCAATAAATGTTTGCTGGTTTCAACAAACCCTTGAGCAGTGGTTCTCAACCTTCCTAATGCTGTGAACCTTTAATACAGTTCTTCATGTGCTGACCCCCAACCATAACATTATTTTCATTGCTACTTCATTATTGTAATTTTGCTGTTGTTATGAATCACAATATAAATATTTTTGGAGACAAAGGTTTGCCAAAAGGGTCACAACCCAGACATTGAGAACCACTGCACAAAACCATATCAAAATCCTAAGATAATGAAAGAAAGACAGCAAGCAAAATGAGACAATTCAGACTCATAATTACCAAATGAGCTATACAAATAAAATGGCTACCAAAATTCAACGGAGAGTGTTTATTTCAGACTAGGAAGGTCATGATTTACACTAGAAACAGGGTTTGAACTAGGTCTGAAAAAAATGGGTATGGCCAAAAATAAGAGGTAACAAAATTTGATTTAAAAGATTGAGGATGAAGACTAGAGATAAATCAGTGGTTAGAGTATTTGTGCAGCAGTATGAGGAGGCCCTAGGTTCAATTCCTAGCACTGCAAGCAAAACAAAACAAAACCTAAAGATTACTATAGTGATAAGAATAGTATTACATCATTTCCATAGTGCTTTTAGGTTTACTATTTCAGATCCCTTGGAACTGCAATTATGGATGGTTGTGAGCCATCATATGAGTACTTCAAATCGCCTGCCCCCCCCCCCCGTTCCTCTGTAAAAGTAGCCAGTACTCTTAACCACTGAGCTCTCTCTCTAGCTCCCCATCCCCCACTAAAAAAAAAACACATTAAAAAGAGAAGAGACCCAGGTACACAAAGAATCCATAGGTCTTAAAAAACAGAACTAAGAATCTTAGATTTGAGAATGTAAACTTTGGGATAGTGATATAATTTGTACACATACACAAGCAAAAAGTAAATTCATGACAATTTGTCCACATACAACTAAAAATTAGGATACTAGCAACAATTCAAAAAAAAATGGAACATTCATTTTCATTTATTTGTTCCACAAACATTTACTGTACAAATACTCTATTCTAGTCACTATACCAGATGTAAGAAATACTACAGTAAGCCAAAACAGTCAGACCCTGAGCCATTTCTCCAGCCTCCATTTTTGTTAGGGTTTTTGTATTTTTAATGTTACTAGATTTATCTGTGTGTGGCTCACATGTGCACACCATGGCACACATCTAGTGGTCAAGGGGCAACCTTCAAGAATCAGTTGGTGGCAAACAACTTTACTGAGTCATCTCAGGACTCTCCCCTACCCCCACTCCTTTTTTTAAAGTACAACAAATTGGTCATTTACCCTGGCTCCTATCTTGGGAAGTCCCTTACAATATGTAGCCACGCCTGGCCTGGAATGTCTAATCCTCCCAACTCAGCTTCCCAAGTACAAGTGTGTCCAACTATGACTGACTCTAATCACTGAATTGTAATGTTCCTAGTAAGCAGATAATATATGCAGGGACAAGAGTAAAACAGGAAGAAGTGGACATACAAGGAGAACAGGAAGAGGTATATGGGAGGGTCTGAAGGGGTTAAAAGAGAAAGGGGAAATGTTGTAACTAAATTATCTCAAAAATAAATTAAAATAATAAAAGTAATGAATTGTGTTTGATTTGGGGGTAGGTGAGTAGTTGGCTGTCTATGTATCAAGATAAATCTTTAAGTCCTGATCCTCCTGCCTCCACCTCCCAAACACTGGGATTATTAATACAAGCATGTGCCACCTCAACAAGCTTTTAATATACCATTTAATAACATATTATCCACTCATTTAACAAGTATGTATTCAACACCTACTGAGTTTGGAAATATAATGGTTAGCATTCTTCTATATCCCCCTGTATTCTTGGCAGATCACTCTTCAAGGACCCCACACATAAAATGGAGCTAACAGCCTACTCTTACAGAAATGTGATGGAGTAAATGTGGCAAAGCAACCTTTTGAGTGTTCTGTGCTCAAATGAAATGACATAGCTGAAAGACTGAAACAGTTTCAGAACAGCGGGCTAAAAAGGCAGGAAGGATGAGAAAGAAACAGAAAATCTATATACTAACCTAATGTTTCTCCTTGGATAGGAAACAGCCTTAAATATCTCTGGATCCCTTCATGTAGCAAGGATTCAGTAAGCACATGTGATTTCTTTTCTCTTTATCTAAGGTATGAAGTTCTAGAGCTATTTAAATAATCTACCAATGAAGAAAGAATGAACTAGTGAATATTATGCAGTCAATACTGGGCTGGGCACTTCACTGCTAGTTTTCAAAATCACCTTGAGAGGTACCTTTTTGTTACTATTGGGGTTTTTTTGAGACAAGGTCTTATTGTATGGGCTGGCTAATATTGGCTGTGTACTATCCAACCACAGAAGCAGGTTGGATTCTGTGCTAATTGGTTTTTGTTAACTTGACCCAGACCTAGACATACCTGGGAAGAGGGGATCTCAACTGAAAAAACTGCCTCCATCAGACTGGCGATGGGCACGTCTGTGAGGCATTTTCTTGCTTGCTCAATGATGTAGGAGAGCCCAGCCTATGTGGAGCTATCCTACTGTGGGCTGTGCCATCCCTAGGCATGTGAGCCTGGGCTACATAAGAAAGGTAGCTGAGCAAGCCAGTAAGTACCATTTCTCCATGGTTTCTGCTTCAAGCTTCTGCCTTGAGTCCCTGTCTTGACTTCCCTCAATGGACTATAACCTAGGAACTAAAATAAACCCTTTCTTCCCCAAGTTGCTTTTGCTCAGAATAATAGAATAAATAGCTGGACAAACACAGATTTACCTTTCTTCCTACATTAAAATTCAATGAGATAAGCAAAAAGAAATCCAGTGTGGAGCTGAAAATCTAACTGTACCATACAGATCAGTGAAGAATTACAAGAAGCTGTAAAAAGAGAGTAAGATGGAATAGATTAAAAAACATCAACAAAGTTCAAGAACCCAAAGCTTTGTGTGAAGAAAAGAGGCATGGTCTCAAAAGATACGTTTTCCCAAAAGAACCTATGAAAGGTAATACAATTAGAGGCAGTGGGACTAAGAAAAGGAAAGAAGCAAGCAAGCCACATGACTGCAGAGCTGGGAACACCACTGCCACTGTCCTTCCCCATTCTCTTTCAGTAGGACTAATGCATTAGCATTTACCAGTCCTGCTTCTCTAAAATGACATCCGGGACCAGGAATATTCCTCAGTAGTGGTGATGCCTTAGAACTGGAACAAGACACTAATTAACTGTACCTTCCCTGAGGAATGGGAGTCCTACAACCCTACCAACTTAAGAAAGCAACCAATTGAAGGAAGCAACCCACATGCTCTACAAAAACAAGCAAAGGAAAGAACTAGCAAAAACAATTTTGCTCAAGGCATGGTGGTGCTTGTCTATCTAGCACTCAGGAGGCATAAACAGGAGGATTATGACTTCAAGACTAGCCTTATCCACATAGACTACATGAGACCCTGTCTCAAACTAACATCGGGAGAGGGAGACAAGTAGATCTCTGTGACTTTGGGGCCAGCTTGGACTACACTATGAGTTCCTGACTAGCCAGGGTTAAACAGTGAAACCCTGTTTCAAAAAGGCACAGAAAAGTGGGGTCAAATAAGAGCCCATGAGGGAATCAGAAAAATAAATATAAAGAAGGACATGGAGAACATAGATGCCAGTCTTGGAGTATACAGTGATTGTCAAATACAACTGAAATGCCAAGTAACATTAGGATGAAATGGGTCTACTAGATGGAACATACAAGTCACTAGTGATCTCAGAAAAAAATAATGTAAGTGGTAATGGAGGTGGGAAGTTAGGAAGCAACAGCTCAAGCTTGAGAAGTGAGTAAAAAAATGGATAGACTGTGTACTGACCACTCTTTCAGCATTTAGATGAGGTTAGGAAGCAGGAAGAGAAGTGGACGTGCGGTTTTTCTTTTCTTTTATAAGAAGTAGAGTCTTTTTTAAAAAAATTAGAGGTGTGTGTGTGTATGTTGTACATGCACATGAGTATAGCTGTATACAGAGGCCAGAAGAAGGTATCAGATCCCCTGGAGCTGGAGCGACTGTAAGTCAATCATGTGGACCCTGGGAACCTACCTGGGATCCTCTGCGATAGCAGTAGGTGCTTATAACTACTGAGTCTTCTCGCCAGTTCTCAGGAAAGGTATTCTAGGATGAGATCCTTAGGACTAAGAATATGGGCAGAGAAAACAGAAGAGACAAAAGTGAAACTAAGGATTCAACAAGGTTACTCAACCTCAGCACTACCGACATTTAAGACGAGGTAATTCTGTTATGGGCAGTTAGCTTGTATATCCTAGGATGTTTGCCAGCATCCTTGGCCTCTACCCTCAAGATGTCCTAAGACGAAACTTGCTCCTCCCCATTGAGAACAAAATAAGGAGAAAGAGAGGAAACAGGCAATTGAAAAAGACCACTGAAATAGCTGCAGTGAAGCCGAGGCTCCATGGCAAGGGCCTAGTCTCAAGCAGCAGTCAAGCATCAAGCAGTATGTCATCTAGGAAAGAGAGAAGGAAAGGGCAGGTCTAAGTAGAGAAGCTGATTTATTTGAAGATGGGCTCAGGAGCTGAAGAAAATCAGACAGAACAGTGAAGTCTCTCAGTGGAGAGAAGGCAAGGTTACCACTAAGTCATCATGAACAGTGATGAGTTAGTAGCAAGTATAAAACTAGTGGGATCTATAATAATCAATGGGAAAATCAACCACTGTGGTTTGAATGTCCACTCTAAAACTTGTTTTGAGATGCAGTTCGAATTGTAACAGTGTTAATAGGTGGCACCTTGCTGAGTGTGGTAGCCTGCGCTTTTAATCCCAACATTATGGAGACAGAGGCCAGTAGATCTTGATGAATTCAAGTCTAGCCTGATTTACATAGTTCTAGGACAGCCAGCCCTACAGAGAGTCTGTGTCTCAAGAAAAGAAAGGAGAGGAGAGGAAAAGAAAAGAAAAAAGAAGAGAAGAGAAGAGAAGAGAAGAGAAGAGAAGAGAAGAGAAGAGAAGAGAAGAGAAGAGAAGAGAAGAGAAGAGAGATGTGGGGCCTTAAGAACTGATTAGGTTAGGAGGACTCTCCTGCAAGAATGAATTGATGTTTTATTAAGAGAGTGGTTACTGATTAAAAAGGATGACTTTGGCCTAACTTCCTCTCTCAATATTGTGTTTACTTGCCCTTCTGCCATGGATGCACATAATATTAATGATCTCAACACACACTGGCACCATGTTTTTGGATTTCCCAGTCTCCAAAACTATATAGCAGTATGTTATAGCAGCAGAAGATGGGCCCAGTGGTGTTGGGCACCATTACATTCTGAGAATCTTCAAATTCATTTTCCAACAGAAGCCATCTTTTATATACCAATTTAGTCCAGAAAAAATTGAAAATCTATATGAATCTATGCCATATAGTGGAAGGAACAGACCCTTAAAAAACAAACAAAAGTTCCTATTGGAGACCATGAACTATGTTCCACACAATCATGTAACCTACGAGAGATCGAAGATGTCTGTGGTTGTAACTTCTTCCTGATTTTTAACTGGCTAGACTAGTTGGTGACATGGTCAGGAAGAAAATAACACTAGGAACAAGTGATACAAATGCGTACAGTATACTACACACAATTTTCCACAGGACAAAGACCTGCTTCTTTCTCTCCCTAAACCAAGAACAGCAAAGTCAAATGACAATGAAGTCGAGAAGCTGAAGAACCTGTCTCAAGTCTGTGGGGGGAAAGAAGCTGGATGTGGGCCACCAGTAAGGATACACATATCTTTGGGTGAAAAAAAGGAAAGCTCCACACATCAGTCCAAGACTGTGCCGAGAGAGTGATCAAAGTACGAAGCCATGACAAAGAAAAGAGCCCCTTCCTCCTGAAAATATGACTTACTGGCTAAGAGGATCGAATCTCAACAATGACCAAAGGGCTGCAAGATGGTCAGAATTTATACTCCCTCTTTTGGGTAATACCTCAAAGAATATTAAAAAAGAGTTTAAGGAATACTCACACTTCACAACCTAGGCATAGGCAGACATTTTCGAAGTTAACAAATACTGCAAACCACATACAGAAGCAAGCAAAAGGGTTGAAGGAAAAGGAGGAGATAAATGAGAGACCTCCTTCTTCAAGAACTCTCTAAGAAAATAATCAGAGGGAGAGTTCAATGTAACTATATTTTTAAGCGGTCAAAGAAAAGAAATTGGTGAGTTGTAAGACAGATGACAAGAAATTTGCTACAGTCAGTACTCTTGTTACTGCCCATCCTGCTGCCCCTCACAGTATACTCAATAAACTTTTACTTTCTTTATTTAAAAAAAAAAGGTGCCAAGAAGTCACTGGAATATCAAAGTAGTAAAGAGCATTTGGGCTGGAGCGATGGCTCAGCTGGTAAAGCATTTGCCTCCTAAGCATGAGGACCTGAGTTCAATCCCCAGAACCCAAGTTCCCTAGTTTAAAAATACGGGCATAATGGTGTACCCTGGAAAGGGGAAATAGATGGATCCTTAGGACTTGCCGGTCAGCCTAGCTAAGCTCCATGCCAATGAGAGCTCCATCTAAGGAAAAAAGCTGTGTCAGGGATGGGGGGAGCAAAAAAGGTAAAAAAAAAAAAAAACTTACCACAAAGCCTGACGACCTGAGTTCAACACCCAAAACACAAATAGAGGTGGACGGAGAGAGCCAACACCATAAAGCTGTCCTCAAACCTCCACATGTGTGCAGCATAGCATGTGCTTACACACACACACACACACACACACACACACACACACACACACACACACACACACCAGGGTTGGGGGGAGGAAGAGAGAGAGAGGGAGGGAGGGAGGGGGGAGAGAGGGAGAGAGAGAGAGAGAGAGAGAGAGAGAGAGAGAGAGAGAGAGAGAGAGAGAGAGTATACAATGAAGTTCTAACATCTAAATAACAGCCCCAGAAAGGGAAAATGGAAGAGAAAGAATATTTTAAAGATCACAAACACAACTGAGAATATCAAGAGTCCTCAGACTGATGGGATATATCAAATAAGCGCAAAATAAATAAGAACAAATCCATGGCTAAAGATAGAGCACAGAAACTGCAGAACCCCCCCCCCAAAAAAACAGGCTTCAAAGGAGGCCCAAGAGAAAAGATAATGATCTGCCTACTAGGAAACTACAAATGAACTAACTACAGACTTCTCATTAACAAGACTTGTCAAAACACAAGAGGCTCACATAATCGATGTGCCCAGGGAAAACAATTGTCAACCTGAAATTTATGCCCTGTTTAGCAATCATTTGAGAGAAAACATGAAGCAGGGACATTTTCAGAAACATTAAGAACAGATTTACTACTAATGGACAGTTACTGAAAGAACTACTTAAGAACATTACTACTGAGAATGCGGAGTTCTCTGAAGAGCCTGCAGACAGCTTGACCTTGACTGTGTAGAACACTGGGATTCTGGAGAGATGGTATGTTTCAGGTCAAGAAGCAAATTATTTTGGGTTACTATTTGTCCTTTTTTAATAGCCTGCTTGTGACCTAAAACTTCTGGACTTTTAGATAAAACTCTTATAATACATCACTAAGCTTACCATGCCTGGTCCCCTCAACACTAAAGCGGATACTGTGAGAAATACATCTAAGGCTTACAATTTCCCCTACCTACCTGGGGACCCCATCCATGTGCTTTACAAGCAAATCAATTCATAAGCTTCTTTTCTATGGCTCTAAAAGTTCATGTACTCTTTTCTATGAAAGAACAGGACATTCAGAGTAACATGAATATGTTACTCATATTTGGCTCCTTTCATTAAAGCTTGTATGTTGACAGAAGGAAACAGAGCCAACAAGAAAAATGGGGTGAATGAAGAATGATGAGCAAAAAAATATGAAGAACATACGGGTGAATAACTCTTCACTACTTTTATAAGCTTAAGGTACTTAAATTGAAGTAAAATTAACATATAAGAAACACTATCATGGAAGATGCCACCAGAGTTAGGAATAACCATTCTAAAATCTCAGTCTTATTTAGAATAGGAATAAAAATTAAATTCAGGTTTAACTAAATCTGTTAAAATCTTAAGAGTAACCACATTTCTGACCCAAGCTAGAGCAAACAGTTGGCTCAAAAAGTAGAGGGATGGGGAGATGGGAGACAATATGGTGTTTACCTGGAGTAGACCGCAAGGGAACAGCAGAGGAGGAGTTTGAAATGAGTGGTAGGTATAGTTGGTGAAGGCTGACGTGGCTAGCTGAAAGGCCAGTGTGAAACTACTGGGGGCTGCAGAGTTTGGGGAGCCCCAATCTTCTGCAGGATCTTGAGCCTCTAGCAACCAACCCCCTCCCATACCCCACAGGCACTGAGGCAAGGGAAGAGTCTTAAGGTTCCCCATTGTGATGCATAGCAGCAGTGCCTGAGGAGCAAGGCACCCCCCCTCCCGCCCCCCATCATTCCCATGTTCAACAGAGAAAGCAAAGACAGTTATCACCTTTATCCACTTCTATCCTGAAGACCTGAATGAAAGCTCCTAGCAAAGGGGGCTGGCGCAGGGCCGTATCCTACTTCTGGGAGTGGGACAGGATTCCACAGAGGCCAACAGAACAGCCAGAGGGGCAAGACCCCGGGACTTCAACATAAATCCAAGATTTAATCAGAAAAACAGAGACCACATTCCACCACTCCACCAAGCTAGAGAACGAACTTCCAGGAACAATAAGGCAAAATTCAAGGGAAAAGAGAAAACAAGAACCTGTACAAAAGAAACTTGCCAAGGCACAAATCAAAGGGGAGACTCAAAATGTTGAATGGAGCAGATACTAACTCCCACTCTAATGCAAAGTATCACTAAGAGAATGTGAAGCCTGAGCTACTCTGAGGGAAACCACAGTGATGGGGGGTGGGAACAGCCCAACTCTTAACTGGATTAATTCAAATCCCAGCATTAAAGGCCTAGCAGAAAGAAAGACATGCCCATGCAAAACATAAAAATTATGTACCTCCATCTCTAGCATTGTACACAGTAAGTCTGGCTTGCAACAATTTATAAGAAAATTAAGCCCCAAGGCATAAGAGAACACAAAGAAACAAATGCTCAGAAAACATAAAGAGCCAGACACAAAGAGATACTGGAAATAGTTTAAATACTGTTAAACAGTATTTGGGGGCTCTGACCCCCAAAAAGAACAACATGGGTAATTCCAGCAGAGAAATGGAAACTATAAAGAGGAAGCAAATGGAAACTGCCATCAATGGAATGCTACCATTTAAGAGAGATGAAGGGTCACTTCAAGGGGCTCACCAGCAGACTCAACTCGGCCAAGGAAAGCAATTAGTAAATTTGAGGGTGGGAGAGTAAAACGGGGGTGGGGGGGGTGGGGGGAGGGTAGGAACAGGAAAGATCTACTGGACAGTATCAAAGGTCCTGACATAACATAATTAGGATCATGGAAAGAAGAGAGAACAGGACAGAAGTACTTGAAGAAATAATGGCTAAAAATATCCTGGAAATGATCATAAGACATCCAACCACAAATGCTAGATAATCCAAGAAAAGGAAGATAAACAACAAAAAATGTAATAAATCACATACACTCCTACATTATCACCATTATTTAGTAACACTAAAGACTCAATTTTCAAAGTCTTGCCACTGCCATTCCTTCAAAGCCTGGGGCTGGAGAGCCAGCTCAGTGGTTATAAGAGCCCTTACTGCTCTTGCAGACCATCTGGGCTGGATTCCCAGGACCCACATGACAGTTCACAGCTGCCTGTAATTCCAGTTCCAACAGATCTGACACTCTCTCCTGGCCTCCATGGGCTCCTGCATGCACATGATACACATAAACTCACACAGGCACACATGCATACACATAAATTAAAAAAATAAGAAATATTTTTAAAAGAAAACCCCCTCTATCAACATGATTTACAGGCTATTAATTCAGTATGATCAGCATTATACAATGCTCACTCTGTGTCCAAGTCTCCATTGTATAACATACTAGTCAAGCGTATGTCACAAGCCTGTACCCAGTAAGAGAGGCTGGGGGTGCACATTTTCTGGTAAAGTAGGGCCTATAAATTAATTCAAAGCTAGAGAGGATGTTTAAAACTACTGGACAATCCAAATATGGCAGAAGTCTATCTAACTAATTTATATCATGGTAAATTAATTCTTTGGTTAAGTTATTACATTCCCAGAGTGGTTTTATGTGACAGTATTTTACCTCAGTATGGCAACACATTTAAAAACTAGTTTGCCAGTCTTTAAGACCTAAGTACTAGCCTGGGGGTGTGTGAAGACACATGATAAATAAGCAATGTGTTCAACAAATGACAGTTTTGTTTGACAGTAAAGGAGGAAGAAGGGAGAGGAGGGGAGAGAGAGAGAGAGAGAGAGAGAGAGAGAGAGAGAGAGAGAGAGAGAGAGAGAGAGAGATGGGGTCCAAGAGAAAATGAATGAGGACTCTGCAATTACATGAACTAGAATAATAAATCTTTTTTTGTTTTGTTTTGTTTTTTTTGTTGTTTTTTTCCGAGACAGGGTTTCTCTGTGTAGCTTTGCGCCTTTTCCTGGAACTCACTTGGTAGCCCAGGCTGGCCTCGAACTCACAGAGATCCACCTGGCTCTGCCTCCCGAGTGCTGGGATTAAAGGCGTGCGCCACCACCACCCGGCTTAAATGCTACTCTTATCGGCTTTGGTGGAAAAGTTTGTAGCACCCCATAGGGCGCCATCAGCACCTACTCATGTATGGATGTGGGGACAAAGATAGCACAATCATGCCCATAGGCAAGTTACTAAACAGGTATTTCCGTAGGGGGAGCAGGCAGGGAGATTCACTAGCTAGGTACCTAATACAGAGAAGCCACCAACAAGAAGGTCCAGGAGAGTGGGAGAGGTCAGAAAAGGAGCACCTTTCACAGGAGAAATGTCTATTGAGCATTTCCTATGTGCCACATGCAGAGACTACACCATGCCACCAGAGTTTACAGCTCAAAACACATACCATGGCTTGTCCATTTCCCAAGACCCACCACTATTTAAACTACTAGTTTTAA
Organism: Peromyscus californicus insignis; assembly: GCF_007827085.1. NCBI lineage: Eukaryota > Metazoa > Chordata > Mammalia > Rodentia > Cricetidae > Peromyscus > Peromyscus californicus. The sequence continues at coordinate 29,087,868 of NW_026294391.1, read as the reverse complement.
TATTCATACACTCTCGAGTCATAATGAAAGAAAACCAAAATATCAGGACAATGTGGGGCATGCAATACATGAATTCACATCTTTGTTGTTTTTCTTCTCCTGGGTTTATATGCCTATTTGTAGATCCATGTCATGAATATACCCTCTTGAGGCCCATTCCTTTTACCTGACATTTCTGGGCCTCTCTTAAGATTCTTTGCACCCACTCTCAAACCACTTTGTCCCTTTATTTATTTTGCCTTGAGTCTGCCTAGGCCACTTGTACCCTGCTTTTCCATTTGAACATGCCATTACCCAGTGCTTAAGTCACTGTATTTGGCCTCTCCTGCTGGCTTACAGAACATCACCATTGCTTATATTTATGTTAACATTCTCTTAGTTGCTTAGACAATAACAATGACATTCAAATACTCTGTTACTCTAGCACAAGGTCACCCAAGAAAGTCTCCATTTCTTTTACCAACCCTGCACATAAAGAGACAGACTTCAAAACACACCTCTAAATCAAGGATATTAACTCTGGAGACTAGAGAAACCACTGGGACAAAAACATTGGTTTCACGACCTTAATTTGGAAAAAAAAAAAAGTCAATTATTTTCAAGTACATGCCATGGGCTGAACAAAACTGAAAAAGAAAATGACATAAACCGTTTTTCCAACTCTTCAACTCAACACCACCAAGAAAGGGAGCAAGGGAGAGCTACCAATCAAGGGAGGGAGAGAAGGCAGGCCTGCAGACTGAACAGGTATAAGACAGTTCAATAAAGCCTAAGAACTCACGCCAAAAGCAAGCTAAGTTTAAGGCTACATCAAAATGTAGGCTGCAAAAGAAATCCTGGAAGAAGGAGGTGATGATGCTGTGGCTATTCTTTGCATATGTAGACGGGGGGAAAGGGGCAACAGCAGCATTCAATTCATATAGGAGCTAACAATTCTAAACCAAGGAAGGCCTGAACTTCATGCAGTCAGCAAGGCAAACAAGCTTTTTTCATGGCTGAAGATATTTAAAAAAAAAACAAAAAAAAAAAAAAACAAAAAAAAAAACTAAATGTCTGGCATGGCAGTACACACCTGTAATTCAAAGTCATCCTGTGCTAAAAGCAAGGCTACTTGAGACTTTGTCTCAAAAGACAGCTCCTAAACATGTTAGGATGCTTACTGTAGGAGAAAGGAATATCAGGATATTCCAAATAGCACCTCTCCAGAGCTTGCACATCCCTAAGTTAACCTGAACACAGACAGTCTGAGACATGGACTTGGGAGATGACTCGGTAGGTTAAGAGTATCCGGCTGAAGTTCAGATCCCCAGCACCCCTGTAGAAACACCACGTGTGGCCCTTCTTGCCCCTAACTGCACTGCTGCTGGAGATCTGGAATCCTAGACAAGAGGATTGGCTCAGGGGTGCTGGCCAGGCACACAAGGTTAAGGTAGAGAGTGACAGAGCAGGATACCAGAAATTCTCCTCTGGTTTACATCATACACTTACACATGTGTATACACAGAGAAAGTAGAGAAGAATAAAAGTCTGACAAAGAGCAGTTTAATATAAAAGACAAGGCCACAAAGGAACCAGATCTGAAATGGTACTCTTCCTGAAGTTGGATGCCCCTAAGCATAAAAAAATCACAAACTAGGGAAAAAAAAAAACAGCATTCATGTTGAGAAATACTGAGCTAGGTCCAAGATGTTGTATTTGGAAAGAGAAAAGAATTCAAATTCCATGTTGATATTTAATAAAAATGTTTCATTAAGACGTTAAATATCTTCAGCAGACAAATGGTATGAAGGAGAACCGGGAGAGTTTTAAGTTTAAACAAGGGAGAGAGATGAAACTGTAAGAAGCAACATTTTAATTCAGTTATAAATAGAAGTGACATTCCTATATAAGGTTACCGGGATGGGGAAGCAGAAAAGGAATCTTTCGAGAAGTAAAGGTAGTTCTAAAAAACAATGAAACGAGTACCACAGATGACAATCAATCAAGGAAGCTGTGGCAAAACTTTTCATGAGATGAGAAGAATATTTTACCTTGCACAGATTATGACCTTTTTGACAAACTGTTAAGACTCCAGTGAGCTGAAAGTCTTGGCTTTTTGCAGCCCTGCATTTCACATCACACCCCTGCTTAAAACCTTCAATAGTTTCCCAGGAGACGGGTCGGGGGAGGGGATATGGGACTACTAAAATCTTCAAGACTCTGGCCTCTGCCAACTTGGGCTCTGGCTTTTCTCCTTTCTAGCCATTTTAGAATTCTTCCTTTTTAAAATTACTTTTAATTAGCATACAGATAGGCTGGAAAGATGGCTCAACAGTTAAGGCCATTTGTTGATCTTGCAAAGGATCTGGATTCTGTTCCTAGCCACCTAGATGGTGGCTCCCAACCCTCTGTAACTCCAGCTTCAGGGAAAGCTGAAGCCCTCTTCGGGTGCCAGGCATGGATGTGGTGCACATACACACAAACAGGCAAAACCAAGCACACACACACATCAAGTAAAGCAAACCAAAATAGGCATACAAGGGTATTAGCTAGCACTGCGGCATTTTCTTTCACGATGTTTTTAATTTTATTTTTTAATCACATATATGGGGGGGAGGGTATGTGCACATGAGTGCCTAGGATTCCAGAGGAAGGGATGGGATCCCCTGGAACTAGAGTTCCACACTGTTGTGAGCCATCCGACATGGGTGCTAGGAACTGAACTTGAGCAGTATGTACTCTTAACCACTGAGCCATCTCTCCAGCCCCTGGTTTTATGGCATTGTCAAGCAATGAAGTTCTTTTAGTATATTCTCTTCTCCCTCTGTCTCCCCTCCGCCTCACCCTCTTCCTACATCTCCCTAGTCTCCTTTCAGCTCTCAGGTCACATGTGTCTGTTTGCCCTCCACTACCCCCTCAAGAGCACCTTCTCACCTTCTCCAGGTCTCCTTTCTAGTTTTACCCATTTATCCATTTATATACATACAAATACACATGACAAGCTACGATTCAAAGATCTTGTTTTGCAAAAGCCTCCAACTCTCTCACCTTGCCTCCGGGCATTTGCACCTACTCCTTTGGAAAACTATCCCCCCAGTTAATAATCTTTCTTATCCTTAAAACTCACTTGAAAGTTTCCTCAAGGTGGCCTTCCTATCAACTCTCAGAATAGATTATCCACCTTAACCATGTCATTTGCTCCCACAGGTGACTTCCTCCCTCCTCTGTCTCCATCTCAAGACTAAATTAATAATTAGAGGGCAGGGCCACTGTAGGTAATCATTAAGTATTTGTTAAATGAAGCAAAGACAGACCTCAGGATGTAAGGTAGGTTATTCTACAAGGAACTGATGCTGTATGAAATACCAATTTGCACAAAATTAACTTTTGTTTACCTCAATCAATTTCAATAAGCACAATTAAGATCAGTCTTTTCAGTGATGTTCCCTGGAGAAGCCGAGACCCTCACGTGTGCATATCTTATTTTTTCCATGAGTGTCTTTCTATTAACCACTCCCCTAAACACCTGCCACCTACCACCACCACCACCACCACCACAACCATCACCACCACCACTACCATAACCACCACCACACTTAAATATAAGTTTAAAAATATCTTTGGGGGCTAGAGAGAAAGATCAGTGGTTAAGAGCACTGGCTGCTCTTCCAGAGGACCTGGGTGCAAATCCTAGGACCCACATGGCAGCTCACCATCATCTGTAACTCCAGTTGCAGGGAATCTGACGCCCTTTTCTGGTCTCTAACAGCATGCATGTGGTGCACAGACATACCAGTAAACAAAACACCCATACACATAAAAATAAATCTTCTCTTAAATCCCTTTTAATGAACTCTAATTCTGCTTCTGAAGAAAACCTTTTTCATGTATGTATTGTGCAACTGTAATTTTGAATTTGGTTGTGATATTACTACTAATAATTACTAGCCATTAAAGTCTGTATGTCCCACAAGAAGCTGACAAAGCAGGGTAAAGTGTCTGGGAATGTGGATAAATTCTAGGGTATATCTCATCTGAACCAACTCTGACAATCTCTGAAAGACTCTACTCAGGAAACTAGTTTCTACAACTGGCCAGTGTCAGGGTCATTCAGCAAATTGAATCCAACCAGTTTTTTTCAGCTATCATTTGTCACCATTTTGTAGGGATAGGAGTATACGCATATGTACATGTTCTTGTGTGCACATGTGTATACTTAAGTGTTCACACGTGTATAGAAGCCAGAGGTCAACATCTGGTGACTTCCTCTACCATTCTGCACTTAATGAGACAAAGTCCCTCACTGAATTTGGAGATCATTGATTCAACTGGACTAGCTGGCCCACAAACATCTGGGATCGACCTGTCTCTACCCCAACACCACACCAAGTTCTTCATTAAACTTATTTAATTGAAAATAGATTTTTTTTTCATACAGTATATTCTGATTGCAGTCTCCTCTCCCCGAGCTCCTCCCTACCACTCAACTCCATACTTGCTTTCTCTCTCTCAATAGAAAACAAACATCTAAAAATAATAAAACATAATAAAAACCAGAATAGGGCAAAACAAACAGAAAAGGAGCCAAAGAAAAATCACAAGTAACACATAGAGACACAGACACACACACATGTGAATACACAGAAAACCCATAAAAACAAAATTTGAAATCAAAATACCTGTACAGTAAAAATAAACAAATAAAAAGGCCCAGACAGCATTATTAGACAAAAAAAAAACCTACAAAAATACAATTGAGTTCCTTTTTTTTTTTTAAACATGAGTGCTAGGTACTGATCTCAGATCATCATGCTTGTATGGCAAGTACTTTACAAACTGACCATCTCCCTAGCCACATTTATCACCATTCTTTATTGGCCATATCTTCCTGTATGTTAATCAGATTATTGTAACTTATTTTATTTTGCCAAGAATATAAAGATCTGTAACTTCAACTTACCTAAAATAACTTAAGGCAAACATTTTTTTAAAAAAATGGGCCAGTGAGATGATTCAGCAGGTGAAGGTGCTTTTGGCCAAGCCTGACGACCTGAGTTCAACCCCAAGAACCCACACAGTGGAGTAAAGAACGAACCCCTGAAAACTGCTCTTTGACCTCTACACATTCACTGCACATGTGCATGCATACACACAGGCACACAGAATATTTATAAATAGTTATCTATTTATAAACGAATAAGGACTGGAGAGATGGCTTAATGGTTAAGAGAGTGCTGCTCTTGCACAGAACATGGGTTCAATTCCCAGCACCCACATTCTAGCTCTAGGGAACCAACTCCTCTGGCTTTCTCAGGCATTTATAGTCATGTACTGATATATACAAGCACACATAAACACACACACATACACAACTGAAAACTAAAATATATATATATTAAAAATAATTAAAAATTTATTCATCCATGTGTTATTAGCTCCCAAAAACCTGTTTTATTGCTATCAAAAATCACTACCTATCTAAAGCTATTGCAGGGCTGGAGAAATGGCTCAGCAATTAAGAACACTTGATGCTCCTGCAGAGGACCAAGGTTCCTTTTCCAGCACCCATATTAGGCGACTCACAGCTGCTTGTAACTCCAGTTCTAGGAGATCTGATGCCCTCTCCTGGATTCTGCAGCCATTGTATATACAGGGTACACCGATGAAGCCACACATACACATAACAAAACATAAAACAAGTTATTTCCAGAAATCACTTCACATGTTACTATTTGATATTAGGCCTCTGTCTTAGAAAGGATATGAAAATATCAAAAGAAACATATTCATAACTGTTAAAAATAAAAATCAATACTATTTCAAGCCAGTTATGACTGATTCGACAGTAGTCTATTAATATCAGACTAGCATTGTTTGTCTAATCTGTTATTACAAATCCAGACACAACCTACCATACAGAGTTACTGATTTACCTGCCTACCACTTCTGAGGGTCACTTTCCCACAAGAATCCGTTTACCTAAAAGTTAGACACTGTTTTCCAAACACTTCTAACCAAACCATTACCCTTTATTATGTATGCCCCAAAGATAACAAGTAAACTGTCCTATGAGCAGTCCCCACCTACACCATCAACACACTAGGCGAAGACCAATACCTTACAATGTGGCAGAAGTTAGCTGTGCTGTACAATTTTACCATAACCTATACTCCCAGGCTGGCTTTACTCTCCAATCCACATAAATGATAACTGAGAAGAAAATGATGCAAGTAGGAAAGCCCTGTCTACATCCCACCACAATGCAGCGTGCAGCAACATGGAAAGTAGAAAATGTCTGGGTATGTGAATACAATGAAGGCAGCTCTACAGCAAGTACAGCAGAGACGATCTGTCAAGGACAATCAGAGCTCAAACAGTAAACCGAACAATGTCACTGGCTCAGGATCAAGAAAACCAATTATTCTGCCCGTAGTCTTAGCTGAAAATGATTTTTCCTTATACTGTAATTTTATGATTTTCCTTCGATTTATTTTCTATGAATCTCTAATATATCACTAAGAACAATGCTATTTTCTTCACTAGCAGGTAGAATGCTTGCCAAGCTTGAGGCCCTAGATTTGATCCCTAGCACCACATGAATAGGATGATGCACATCTGTAATCCCAGCACCCAGAGAAAAGGAGCTGAAGGCCAGCTTTGGCTACATAGCGATTTAATGATCAGATAGTTACTAAAATAAACCACAAACACCAGGCAACTTGTGCCATTTACAGTATGATCCTTCATATTCTACTATGGATCATGCTTAGGCAAAAACCAGAAACAGGTCTGAAAGGTGGCTCAGGAGGTAAAGGTATTTGCCACTAAGCCTAATAAATTCAATCCCTAAGACCCACATAGTAGAGGAGAGAACTGATTCCAGAAAGTTGTCTTCTGATCTTCACATACATGTTCACATATTCACATATACACAGAAATACACACACACTAAATAAATAAGTGTAATAAAAAATTTTAAAACTGAAACACAAAAATTAGGATGTGTAAAAAGTTATGTTTTAAAGGCAGGTAAACAGGGTTACAAAAACCATGTTTAAAGGAAAAAAAATTTTTAGAATGATGTAAATATTCTGAAAATTGAAAATAGTGGCTACAAAACTTCATAAATTTATTTAAAATGTTTATTAGTATACTATTACAGAAGATAAACTTGTTGGGTTTGGTGGCACACACCTTTAATCCTAGCACTCAGGAGGCAGAGGCAGAGGCAGGAGGATCTCTGTGAGTTCCAGGCCAGCCTGATCTACAGAGCTAGTTCCAAGACAGCCAGGGCTACACAGAGAAACCCCGTCTTTCAAAACCAAAAGTGTTAAACTATATGTTGGAAAGCTGTACTTTGTAGAGAAATCAACAAAAACTGTCAAGACTCCATCTGTGCCGAACATCCCTCTGGTTTGGCCAGGAAGATTTCTGGTCCTGCGGCTCTATAATGTTCATCACTAATGACAAAGGTGATTTGTATCAACTAAAAAACAAAGATGGCATGCTCTTTTCTTCTTTCACATGAACCTCTTAAGTGTTCTTTGAAACTAAGCTTTCAACAGTTTGACTCTCTTAATGATTGATGGGTCTTGCTTTAAAAATAATATAGCTGGTGAGATGGCTCAGCCCACGAAGGTATTGGCCACCAAGCCTAACCACCTGAGTTCAATTCCTGAGGCCCACATAGTGCAGGGAGAGAACAGACTCCTGCCACACAAATGCTATGGAATGTGCATGATCACCCACTCCCCTCACACACAAAATAAATAAACATAATAAAAATGTAACGAAATATCAGTATAACCAATAATCCTCTTCCTCATTATCATCACCACTATCACCACCACCACAAAGTTTTAAATAGAAAACTACATTTTAAAAAAAAAGGTCATTGGTTGGCTTTAAACTCACGATGTAGCCAAAGGACCTTAGTGACCAAATGTTATTGTTTTCCAAGTCCTAGGATCACAGACATGTGCCACCATGCAGGGTTTATAGAGGGATAGAACTTGGGGTTCCCTGAATGCTAGAGATTACAGATCTATGCCATCACCTCCAGTTTATGCGGTGCCAGGATCCAATCCAGATCTTTGTGGAAGTTTGGCAAGCACTCTACCAAAAGTGCTACATCTCAGCCCCAAACTTCTACTTTCAACAGAAAATATTTCATTATAGTTCAATCTCCATGTATTACGGAACAAGAATGACACCAGGGGTAGTGGCACATGCCTTTAATCCCAGCACTCAGGAGGCAGAGGCAGGCGGATCTCTGTGAGTTCGAGGCCAGCCTGGTCTACAGAGTGAGTTCCAGGACAGCCAGGGCTGTTACACAGAGAAACCCTGTCTCAAAAAAAAAAAAAAAATGAAAAAAAGAAACAAGAATAAGGGCCCAGAGAGATGGCTCAGTGGTTGGAAGGGCTTGCTGCTCTGTTCTTCCAGAGGACCAGTGTTCAGTTACCAGCACCCTATCAGGCAGTTCAGGCAGTTCAAAACTTCCTATAACTCTAACTACAGGGATCTGGAAGCCCTGTTCTGGCTTCTTGGATATCCACACACATACACATAAATTAGAATAAAATAATGAAGCAAAAACAATGTACCTCTTTAAACTTTGCCTCTCAGTTTTATTCTACTATATGTCATTATAATTACTGAAAAGAGGTCCATTTGCAAATTTTAACAGCTGCCACTTCAAAAGTCCATCTAGCCAGGCCTGGTAGTTCAGGCCTGTAATTGCAGCTATGGGCAGAATTTTGCATCAAGGCAGGAAAAGGCTGTTCAAGTCCTGCCTGGGATACAAAGGGTGAGTTCAAGGCCCACCTGGGTAACTTACTGGGAGCCTGTATTGGGGAAAAAAGAGGGATTGGGGGGATACTATTAGGATTATAGCTAGTAGTGAGTACTTGCCTAGAAAGTGCAATACCCTGGGTTCGATCTCTAGCAACACATACACATAAAGACAAAACTGAATTCAACGGGTATCCTCATAGCCTTTATTAGTATAGTAAATTTAATCAGCCAGTGAAAAGCTACAATGAATATGCATAAACATGAAACCAGTGTTTAACTAGAAACAATTATCTCATTTTGGACATACATAATTATATGTACAACTTTCATTTACGAAGGAATCAAACCAATGAGGCTGTGTTGCAAAAAGTCTATTCTTCTGGTTGTCCTAACCAGAAGTCTTGATAGATCCAGTCCCCTATGTCACAAAAGGCCAGGCAGCCTTGGCAATGAGGCCCATCAAACCCAGGAAGCAAATTTATACCTCCAGGACTCCCCAGGCACAATGTACAGAATGAACTCAAAACAGGCTTTAGGAACCACACTCTTATAGAGAAGCAGAAAGCAGGACTTGGAAAAGCACAATTTCAAGTCAGACCGGTTTGGATGGCAATTTTGCCTCTTCTGCTGACTAGCTAGCTAATATGTGCAAATTATTTTTGAGCCCGTCTGACGTATATGAGAAATAAGGAAAATATCTACCTTGGAGAAAGGCTGTGAGCACACGTACGCACGCATGTGAATAAATAATTTGCCACAGCATCTGGTATTCAGTAAGATCAATAGATGTAGCATTATGAGAATTATAGAGCAGACTATACAAAAGAGAGGCTGCACCCAAAACTTAACTCTGCTGAAAAGTACCCCAAAAACAAATATCTTTAAGTAAAAAGCTTAATTCAAACTGTTAACAAACTTCCAAGAGCCTGGTCCCTTTTACTCAATAAATAATTTTCTGTTAATCCCAAATCTGAAATGTTTAACTGTTAAACATCTCTTTAGGTAGAAAGTCCTTGGTCTCAGTTTTCATATTCACTGACAGAACTGCCTCCCAAATTCCTAACCCTGTATGAAGAAATGTATAAACTCAATGAGAAATGAGACCCAGCCTTTGAGTAATTCACTAATGCATTCATTGCCCCATATAAGGGAAAAATTTCTCAAAAATATATAAAATTGAATTTAGATCAAGCATAGGTAGTAGCTCATTCCAGTAATCCCAGAACCTGGGAAGCTGAGACAGGAGGATTGCTACAAGTTCCAGGCCAGCCTGGGATACATAGTGAGTTAGTTCCAAGCCAACCTGGACTAATGATGAGATCCCATCTAAAAATAAAAAATAAAAATCCAAATACCAAAATCGTGAATTATCAAAAAAAAAAAAAAAAAGATTTTCAATGTTGAGTTTAAGGTTGAAAGCAGAGTGGAAACTCGACAGAGAGCTTAAATGCAGACTACTATCCCACTCCACTCTGCTGCTAGAGATCCAATTCAGGGCCATGTACTCTACCTCCGAGTTCCATCTCCAGCTCTAAATATTGTCTTTTGATTGCATTATTTTCCTACGTTGAAATACAACTGACACAATTATCAGATGGTAAACAACCTTTGACATTCTATCTTCTCCTCTGTCAAGGAATTTGATGTTGCCAAAAATAAAACCTTAAGATCTAAAATTACCTGATTCTGAGTGAAGTCTTTTCTAATCAGGAAACAACTAAATAGTTCCTATCTTGCTGGGGTTTTGTACTAAAGTTAAGGATTATATAAAAGATCTCTCTCTCTCTCCCTACCGGGGGGGGGGGGGGGGGGGGGGGGGGGGGGTTCGCGGCGCACGCCTTTAATCCCAGAACTCGGGAGGCAGAGCCAGGCGGATCTCTGAGAGTTCGAGGCCAGCCTGGTCTCCAAAGTGAGTTCCAGGACAGGCTCCAAAGGAAAAAAAAAAAAAAAGATCTTCCTGTTTCAGATCTGTGCCAGCGGATTGCTTTGTTCATTTGAAATGCCTCATGTTATTATTTGACATCAATTTCTTATACTGAAGTGCTACACTCTCACATTAACTGCCAAAAATAAAATTTTATATTAGCACCCCTTCAAATAGCCAAATACTAAAAATCCTACTAAAATAAAGGAGATAACCACCCAAACTGTCAAAATGGAAGAAGGAAAAAGATGAAATTTTAGACAAGTAAGAAAATATTCCCAAGCTTGATTCTTTACAAATTTTCTACAAGCTTATTTCTCAGCTATAGCTCGATTTTCTATTACTAAGTAAACTGAAATGCAAATTATACTGAAAGGCTAACTTTCTGTAAGAGGAGCTGCTGTCATTTCCAACAATTCAACTGTGGCTGAGACTCTCTCACAGATGCTTAGCCACTGTGGAGAAATGGGTTGGGGGGAAATGCACGCTTATAGGAATTTCTCCACCTCTGTATTTAAGGTTTGTAGTGTGAGAATACTGCACCTTCAAAACAGAAAATGCCACGTAAAGTCTGGTTCTTCTCAAATGTAGAATATCTGGAACAGAATACATTGAATTCACAATCAGTCAACCTTCTATTATTTATGTGAGATGGCCCTGCAATTTCTCTCAATGGAAACCTGTCCTTTACAGAACCCCAGGGAGCAGAGAAGATGCCTCGGATTGAAATAACTCCAAGAACATAGAATGGTAGATGGAGTTAGGGCCCTTGCATAAACAACAACAAAATCAAAACCCTGGGGGGTGCTTTAAGAAGTCCCTAATCTTTAATAAATTATAAGACTGAGCAATGACAAAACTAATGCACCCAGGGAAAGGGATTTTATTTCTGAATAATTTTTCTAATATATCAAGTTATTTTTATTCAAAAAAATGAGGCTTAGGAGCTATGCTAAATCAATACAATAAGAACAGTACACTTTCTATTTCTACCTATCAAATGAACCATTGCACTGATTATGCTTAAAAGGCAAGCCAACTAAAAAGGATTTGATGCCCTTTCCAAGAGAAGCCCTCTTCCCAAGTACTCAGAAATGGCAGATTATTAAAGACTCTTGGAATGGTTAACTTTATTTAGTGTGCCTCTTTTGGAGCTCTATTCTTTAATGCAGCCGAATGGTCTTTTCCTCCTTAATCAGGTTCCCCGTACTTGTGCAATGCCGGCACACAGTGTTGTTGGCAGCTTTAGTTCTACAGCTTCTCTCTTCTGGCTCCTTCTCCCCTCCCCTCCCCTCCTTACCCCACCCCATCCCACCCCCCAAAAATGATTTCCTTCCCAAATGTTCTTCTCTCTGCATTTGTCAACAGAAACACCCACTGGTGGTGTCAAGCTGGTAATACTGCTGCAGACTTCCTTATTCCCGTTCCAGCAGCAACGCCAAAAATGCTCCAACCTAAAATAGTACTTTTAATAAAGAATTGAAAAGGCTTCCTAGGTACTTAACTACCATATTCTCGGAAAGATGGAGGCCTTTCACATTTTTATTATTAATGAATCCTAGTTGGGTTGTTAAATGTAAGATCAGACTCTCCCTTTCAACACCAGATAACAGGGATAAGGAAACAGAGCCTCTTCACATTTCAAGAAAATATTTTAAAACATTTAAAAGAATTAAAAACGGATTTACATCTAAATGTTATGCACTTTGTAATTCCAAAGTGTCACCAGTAAAAATGTCTTTTTTGTAACCCTACAGCAAGAAAGAAACAAGCTGGAAGTGTTCCAGAAGATGTTACCTAAAACCCTAATCCTATATTCTATACATATTTATGCATCCTGTTTTCAGTCAAATGCTCTCAGACAAATTAATTTGTGTAATCTTTTATACTGCGTACATAGCCATTACATTCAAACAAGCCTAAATCAGATGCACGGAAAGAAATTATTCTGTGTCAATACTTTCTAAAATCAGCTTAAATTTCAGCCAATTAAAAATAAATTGTGTTAACAGAATACTGATCTGCAACTATTTAAATATCACAGCATCCTTCTAGTCTGTCTGGAGAGATACTAAGGTCAGGCTTTTCTTATTCAAGCATCTGTGCCATACCACTCAAGTGAAGCGAAAAAACAAAACCCTCAAGAAAGATCTGCTTTTACACTGAAATATGCCCAGGTTATTTTTTACCCCAACGTGGGCACCAAAAAAAAAAAAAAAAAAAAAAAAAAAGGTGTCAATTCCAGAAGGACCTGTTCGTTCTGGCAGATGGTTGCAAACCCCAGGATTCAATTTCTATGAAGGTCCAAAGGGTAGGAAGGTCTGAGAAGGGGTCAATTTCTGCTTCTCTGCCAGCACGCCAGTCGTGAACTTCACAGCAACGCCTGAAAAACTTGTCCCGTGGAAGGTGGCAGAAACCTGCGGGGCTGCAGGCGGGGCGCTCGCCCACCCTCCCGGGCAGCCAAGGTCAGAAGGACCGGGGCTACGAGTCGCAGCTGCTGGCGGGTCCCGGGCTCTTTGAGAACTTGGGGGGGGGGGGGTTTCGGGCCCTTCTCAGCGCTAGCGGAAAAGGGTTTCCCTCGCCGCAAGTCCCGGAGAGCCCTGGCCACGGGGGCGGCGGGGTGGGGACACCGCAGACCTGCAGCAGAGGGGAGCCCCGCCGGTCCGGCTTCGACCCCACTGTTTCTCTAGCATAGCCCCCCTGTCTCCTGGCACCAAAAATCCCAGCCCCAGCCCTACTGAGAAGCCCCTCAAGACGCGCAGTGGGTCGCCTAGGGAGACTCCTGCTTGGGACGCCCTCGCCGCGTCGCCCCGTTGTGGAGGGACCGGCGCCGCCGCCCCTTCGGTCACCCTCCGGAGTGGACCGACTGGGTTCTTTCTAGGGACAAACTGGTAGACACACTGCCAACGTGAGACGGCCTGAAGGGCGGACGCAACTACTCACCCTGCCGATTCCCCCCACCTCTAGTGGGGAAGCCTCCACTCCCGCGGCCGCCGTCACCGCTTTACCTTCCCTAGCGGCAGCGACAAGTAATCGAAACCTCCGGCCCCGCCCTCTTGCCGGAGCGAACGCGCAGCCTAATTGCTGATTGCCACGCCCCCGGCCTGCCCATTCGAACCAATCGGCAAGCTCCTCTCCTCCCGCTAGGTCCCGCCTTGGCCCCGCCTACTTCTGATAGGCGCCAATGAAGAGAAAGCGCTCGTGCTCGGGTTCGGGCTCGCGCGCCCCGCCCACGCCGCTCGTTCTTGAATCCCCGAAATCCTAGAACGCGGGTTTCTTGTACTAGCAATCTGCTACGCGAACGCGCTTATGCGCGCTCGCGACGCTCTGCCTGGCGCACCAGGTTTGGTTGCCCGGCCAAGCCCTAGCAACCTGGGCTGCAAGGGTGGGAGGGGCGGTGCTCCAACTGAGAGCTTCTGTGGGGAGGGGGAAGTGAGAGAGGAATGGGGGGGGAGAGATCGTGACTGAGAGAGGGGTGGATGCCAGGGTTGAGGGGAGGGGGGTGAGGAGGCCCGGGAATCCACCTGTCACTGCGGTGGAAAAAAAAAGGGGGAATCCTGCCTGCAGCACAGCTATCCTAACCTCCCTCCCTGGGGACCCTTGCGCGGAGTGGGTGGAGGGCGGGGAGCACATTTCGGGCGGGAGCCCGGGCACTGCTTGAAAATAAAGGATGAAGGTTGGCTCATCTCGGTCGTTGGTTTAGAAAAAAAAATGATATCGAAGTCTATTGCTGCTGCCTAACTGTTGCAGTTGTGCGTGCACGCGCGCGCAAACACATTCTTATGCACGTTCATCTAGCAGCCTGTGATCCCCTGGGGTGACTTAAGAGCAAAGAACTGGCAGCCAGAGGATTCCTTACACAGCAACTGGAAGCGTGCAAACCGCGGCGGCAGCGGCTGCAGCATCAACCCACAACTCTACTCCGGTCCGATGCTCTGCCTTACAAGATTCCCCAGCTGGTAAAAAAGCAATGAAGTCATCGTCGGGCCAGTAGAAATATAAAGATCTTAATACCCACCGTGGATCAGGTTTCCAATGAGGATGAATAGGGGATGAGAGATACAGATATAGTCCCAGTGCACTTTTAAAAAAAATAATAATTTTGTTAAAGACGTTGCAGACAAATCTATGAAAAGCTGCATGATGATTTTGAAACACTTTTTAAAAGCAGAGAGGAAGAATAAGGGTTTTCTGGGTCTTAGGAAGGGACAGAAAATAGGTAGTGTATGAGGTCGAAGACACCACCAAATCAGAAATAGCAGTGTGTAATGGGAAACAGAGATCTTGAATAAAATCCACTTAATCTACTCTTGTCTTGAATCTAGTAATGACAGGTAGCTATGTAATGGGTTTGTCCACTCGATGCCAAGCTAATAAGATTTTCTTTTTCATAATGTGGTGAATATTTCATAAGCAATTGAAGGCATCTACTTTCTCGGGAAGCATATTAACCAATTTTCCAGGTAGGAGTAGTGGATTAACAGTGAGGGAGGGAAAATGGAGTCAGGCTCTGCAGAGGCTCCTGCCTCCTCCAGTTGCAAAATAACAGTGCTGTGACCTCATGCTTCACCCACGTGGAGCCAGAAATCCTGGGACAATCACTGCATTATTACCCCCTGTCAATGCCTTTGTACTAGAAATTTCAGCAGCACTGCCTTGGAATCAAATGAAGGATGGTTTATCTGAATAAATTGAGAAGGTAAGAAAAAAAAAAACAATAGAATGCCCACAGATTTAAGTTCAATGTCGTTTTAAGAAGCTCTATTAGACGTTTTCCAATGTGCCATGCCATGGGCAAACAAGGCCTTTCACTGGGGAACGTTCGCTTTGATCTGGTTTTCAGCACTGGTTTGTTGGAGCCACATCCTGTTCAGTTAATTCCTCTTTTGAGAGAAAAGTAGACATTTTAAGTGTTTTTAAGAAATACCATGCTGTCATTTACCTGAGGTCTTTTCTTATGTAAAAAGAGCAGTAATAGTTCCCTACCTGCTGCTGTGTTAAGAATGCTACAGATATTTAAGGCTGACAGAGAAAATACAGGCTATCCCCATAAATTGGAATTTTAGATAAATAAATAACTTTTAATACATGTATTTTTATCCCAAATACATTCAGGACAAGGCTAGAAGACCGAGTAAGCCTTTTAATCACTGTCAGAATGGAATACACATACTGAAAAATGAGTTGCTATTTATCTGAAATTCACGTTTCAATGGGTATCCTCTGTTTCTATTTGCTACACGGGACAACCCAATAGTGTTACACAGTTATCTCTAATCCTCACATGTCTCAGCAAGAGTCTCACCATGGAGAACAAGCTTCAGAGCGTGCTCAGCATCTATTTGCTCCCTCTCCCTTCTAATGGAACCCCCACTGTTTTCAGATATCTGGCCCCTCCACACATAGAGAGGCTGAGTCCAAATTAGTCTCAGTCAATCCCTATGTGGTTTGATTACACTAAAAGAAAAAGCTTAGCATCCCATGGTTTGAAAGTGAGAGTTTCCCCCTTATACCTTCTGGATGAGCAAGGAACTTAAATACCCCACATGCCACAGGCAGCCATTTTGTAATTGAAAGCCAGCCTTAAGCAAAGCCTATGTACTAATTAAGGTAAAGTTTAAAAAAGACAGAAAAGGAAATTAAAAAGTAGGTTCTTGACAACACGAACATTTATAAAATACCCATCTGGGCCTAAACTTCATGATACAGCCTGAGTCTGCGACAAGGCAGAAGAATCAACCCGATGGGTGAATTGGTAATGCTTGTAGGCAGAAGAGCGCATCCGTAAGGGCCCTGTTCAGAACTCAAATCATCCCAAATCTTACATGATTTTATTCAAAGTTTATGACACATGAAAAGAAAAAAAAAAGAAATAAACAAATAGGGTGTAGTAGCACACCTGTGCAAGGCCAGCACT
Organism: Peromyscus californicus insignis; assembly: GCF_007827085.1. Lineage (NCBI taxonomy): Eukaryota > Metazoa > Chordata > Mammalia > Rodentia > Cricetidae > Peromyscus > Peromyscus californicus. The sequence continues at coordinate 29,071,255 of NW_026294391.1, read as the reverse complement.
TGAAAGGCAGAAGCAGGAGGATCACAGCAAGTTCCAGGCCACTCACTCTCTACATAGTGAATTCCAGGTTAGACATGGTTACACAAGTGAGACCTTGTCTCAACAAAGAGAGCAAAAACTAAATATGAGGTTTATGCTATTTAAGTAAATGTCATTTTAGAAATTCATGTCCAGAACTTTAAGTTTTTGAAGTCTTTATCTTTGTTCTCCAGGCACTAAGTTTAGCCACAAATAGTGTGGAAGGAACATGAATGTTGGCCTCAACACTCTGATGTTCTTCTATACTTTTAACACGTCATCTTAAATTGTGATCACATCTTCAAAAAAAAATTTCAAGCAGTGACTTTCCTCTGAGAAGCCCAAGTTCACAATTCTGGGTCTGTCTTCTTCTTTCTCTCTTGATATTAACATCTGTGTTTAAATCTATCTTCCAGATCTCCTTTTGGGGCTGGGAAGGTGGTTCAATATGTAAACTGCTTACTGCTCAAGCATGAGGGGCTGAGTTCATTCCTAGCATCCCCAGAAAAAGCCAAGCCTGGTGACAAAGGTGTGCTCGAAGGTTTGTAATCCAGGGCTGGGGAGGCAGAGGCATGTGACTCCCTGGGCTAATTAGTCGGCCAACCTAACTAATAGTAAGTCCCAGGCTCAAAAAAAGTACACATCTCCTGATTAACAATACCCCTGGCCTCTACATATGTGTGCACATATTTGCACATATACTCATATTCAAAAAATCCCCTCTAAATAAACTCCAACTCTGCTTCAAAAATGAAATGGGCAGTGCATTCTGGCACAGAATTTTAATCACAGCACTTGGGAGGCAGAGGCAGGCAGATCTCTGCTTTTCAAGGCCAGCCTGATTCCAGGACAGCCAGAGCTACATAGTTAGATTCTGTCTCAAAAATGTGAAACTAAAGTTAAACAACGAGGAAATGTTTTAAGATATAGCTTCTGACCACATGAGCTTTTTTCTGTATACTCTGCCTTAATAATACCACCACAGATAGTGAAAGCTGACCAGAGAGTTATCCTGATGTCAGAGGAAGTAAAAACATTGTCACCTGTGCTGTGGATGATTGATTGATTGATAAAGTGCTGATTGGCCAGTAGCCAGGCAGGAAGTAAAAATGAAAAGACCACCTTCTTGACTTATGCCTATATTCCCTTCACTTATGAGGATTGAGGAAGGACTTAATAGTTTGAGGCCAACCTGGGCTAGAGAGTGAGAGCTTGTCTAAAAAGAAAAAAACAATAAAAAATGGGCTGAGGAAATAATGCAGTTGGTAGTGAATTTGCCTGTCATATATGAAGCCCTGGGCTGGATCCCCGGCACCAAATAAATCAGGACTGGTGGTGCACACCTGTGATTCCAGCACTCTGGAGGTAAAGGCCAGATGATCAGGAGTTTAAGGTCATCCTTGGTGACATAGCTAGTTTGAGGCCTGCCTGGACTATGTGATTAAAAACCGAAGGAAGGAAGGGTTGGAGAGAGTGAAAGCAAACGACAGACTAGAGTGCCACCTAACACGATGGAAGGGCAGCTTGCCTCGGTTCAAATTCTAGCTTCGGTTATGGCCTTTCATAAGTTACTCAGCTTCTGTGTGCCTCAGTTTCCTCTTCCATAAAATGAATACAATATTTGTGCTTGCCTCACATGTAGGTGGGTGACTATGAAATGCCTAGCTAATTACTTGGCCCATAGTAAGGACTTTGTAAGCTTTAGTTGTTACTCAACAGGCTCCATTCTGTGTACTATATGTAAACTTGAAGCATTTTTTCCCTATAATCAATACTTTGAGTCCTATTTTATGGCAAATTTGCCTTTCATGTTCCTGTACATTTTGGTTGATTCTTCTGACTTTTGGGTCTTTTTCGGCTACTAAGAAGCAATCCAGTTTAGCCAAGCAGTGGAGCGCACACCTTTAATCCCAGCACTCGGGAGGCAGAGGCAGGCAGATCTCTGTGAGTTCGAGGCCAGCCTGGGCTACCAAGTGAGTTCCAGGACAGCCAGGGCTACACAGAGAAACCCTGTCTCAAAAAACAATATAAAACAAAACCAAAAAAAATCCAGCTTAATACTAGAAAGCTGCATTGTATCGAAACCCCCAATTTCAGAGGGCGATAGAAGAAATGTGATGTGAGAGTAGAAGGAGGGATATCTGGAGGAAGGAAGGGAGCCAGCTAAAGGGAGACAGAGCTCATGGCAGCAGATGGAAGTGGTGGAGACAGTTGGAGAAGGGGATAAGTTAGAACAAACTATACATATACTATGAAAATGCCATAATGAATACAAGAATTACTTTAAAAAGTAATCTCAGGCAGGGGTGGCGCACGCCTTTAATCCCCGAACTCGGGAGGCAGAAGCAGGCAGATCTCTGTGAGTTCGAGGCCCACCTGGGCTACAGAATGAGTTCCAGGAAAGGCACAAAGCTACACAGAGAAACCCTGTCTCAAAACAAAAAAAAAAACAACAAAACAAAAGTCATCGTTAGGAGCCAGAGATACCTGTCACTTGCCTAGTATGCATGAAACCTTGCATTTGATTCCTAGCATGGCTGAACTGGATTGTAGCTGGATACACACCTGGAATCCCATCACTCAGGAGTGAAGGCAAGAGGATCAGAAATTCAAGGATATCCCTTGACTACACATCAAGTTTGAAGTCAGCTTCATGATACAAGAGAGCCTGTCTCAAAAAAAAAAATATTCAGCCAGTTTTGAATTGTAGTGGTGCAAGTCTTTGATCCCAGTACTGGGGAGGCAGAGGCAGGTAGATTTCTGTGAGTTCAAGGCTGGTCTACAAAGTGAGTTCCAGCACAGTCAAGGCTACACAGAGAAACCTTATCCTGAAAAATGTAAAAGTTTCAAACATACATAAACAAAAATCCCCCCTTCCCCATTCCCCCTTCCCCCTTCCCCTTCCCCCTTCCCCCCTCCCCTTCCCCCTTCCCCCTTCCCCTTCCCCCTTCCCCCTTCCCCCTTCCCCTTCCCCCCTTCCCCCTTCCCCCTTCCCCCCTTCCCCCTTCCCCCTTCCCCTTCCCCCTTCCTCCTCTCACCATCACCACCCCACCAGGCACATGCCTAAAGGCAAATGAAGTGATCAGGTGTTAGGATTGGCCATTCCTTTGTACTCCAGTTCCTTAGAGTGTATTTCCAGTTCCCTCACCAAACCTAATGTCTCTGACCAAAGAGTTTGTAGGAGGCAGAGGGGAGAAAGAGTCACTGGCCTTTATCTTAAGAACACACAAAAGAGACTTGGTAAATTGACTCAGCTGGTAAAGGCATTGGCTGCCAAGCCTGATACCTTGACTTCGATCTCCAGGATCCACCTGGTAGAAGGAAAGACCAGTTCCCACTAGTTGGTCTCTTTCTCTCTCTCTCTCTCTCTCTCTCTCTCTCTCTCTCTCTCTCTCTCTCTCTCTCTCTCTCACACACACACACACACACACACACACACACACACACACACACACACACACACGTACACACGTACACACAAACACACTATGTTTTATTAATGATAAAATTAACCCACAAAACCCCCTTTGCTTAGGCTATATACTTGCTCTCACCTAATAAAATATTGCAAAAGTAATGGTCATGTGTGGCCCTGATGTAATAATAGGTCATAAATGGTGTTCCTTTTCACTCTGTTAAATTGTTCACTGTGGGGGAATGCAGTCACTAGGACACTCGAGATGCCCATGGGGTGGTGTTCCAGCCTGTCTAGATTTCAACCTCATGAAAGACCCAGGCCAGAACCATTCCACTAAGCCATTTATGAATTTATAACCCTCAGAAACTATGAGATGACACACATTTGTTGTTTGAAGCCACCCATTTTGTGCTAATTTGTTATGCTGCAGTCTTGACTCTGTATTGTCCTTCTACACCAGAAAAGGTCTCCCTGTGCTGCCCAGTCTGGCTCAACCTCCTGGTTGCTGGGATCACAGGCATGTTCCACTATGCCCACGCTATTCATTTCATTTTCCTCCATTGTTTTCTTGCTTAGCTGAAGTGCATGGTAACTTAATGATCATCTTACTAATATCAGTCCCTTACAAGATTTTGATAGTGTAAAATGATTCCAAATAATACCTTTTCCCTGAATATGCACAGGTAAAGTAAGATAGACTATATAACATATTATCATATCCCAAGATTTTAATTAAAAGTGGAAAAACATTTTTAAAATAACATTTAAGGCTTACAAAAATAAATGAGTCCACAGAATATAGGTGCTAAAAGTAATAAAATGGTTGTACCTTTTCTTTTCTAGTTTTAATAACAGACCTGACTCAATGCAATTTTACAGGCTCTTTATAAGGCATGTTAGAATTCTAGGACAGTTATATAAAAGCACACACAATGGGGCTGGGAATGTAGCTCAGTTGTAGTTGTTAGAGTGTTTGCTTACCACACACAAAGACCTTAGTTCAATCCCCAGAAATACATAAACTGAACATGGTATCATACCCCAGTAATCTTAGCACTCAGGATGGGATGGGAATGATCAGAAGTTCAAAATCATTCTCAGCTACATAGCAAGTGAAAAGCCATCCTGGACTATAGAGCAAAAAGAAGAACAACATCAACAAAATAGGAGTGATGCACACCTGTAAACAAGTTTTCAGGGGAAGAGGTAGGAAGACTGTCTACAGGTTCCAGGCCAGCCAGGGAAATCCTTTCTAACCAACAACAACAACAAAAAAAGAAGAGTATGAATTGAGCTTTATTAGTTTTGAGTTGTTTTCCTGATGCCTAGCATGGGGCATGACAATCAATAAGCATCTGCTGAATTAATCCATTAATTAGCTCATCTGTATTCCCACACATTCACTCATTTCAGGCTCTGTTGACATACACAGAGGGAAATCAGGGATCCAGACAATGGACTGAGAAATGTATGCTAACAGACAAAAAAAAAGTAAAATTAAGATGAACACAATTTGGGCTCAACCTATTTGTGGGAGGTAGATTGGAATGAAAAGGTAGAATTGTAGCCAGCTTTCTTGGACTGCCAGCCCCCAAATCATGACATGGAGACTGATTATTAATGTAATGCTTGACCTTAGCTTAGGCTTGTTTCTAGTTAGCCTTTTAAAAAAGAACTTAAATTAACCCATCTCTATAAATCTATGTGCTGCCTCCAGGTTATTTACCTCAATCTATGTACTGTCCATTCTGCTTTCCTGCTTCCTCCATGTCTGGCTGGCTGGCCCCCAGCTGGCTGACTGACTACCCTTTTCTCTCTGCCCACCAGACCTGCCTATCCCTCCTCTGTGTAACTATTAGCCATTCAGCTTTTAATTAGACCCATTAGATGTCTTAGGCAGGCAAGATAAAACAGCAACATAACTTTACATAGTTAAGCAATTATTCTGCAACACAAATGCAACACATCTTTATATAGTTAAACAAATATTCTATTCAACAACATATATCCCTTTTTGTCTAAATAAAAAGGAAAGATTTTAACTTTAACATAGTAAAGCTATATACAATCAGAACAATTATCAAGCAAGAATTATATTTGCATTATCCAGTCCATTTGTATTTGGCAAATTCAGAGAAAATACTCCATTATCCTGTCCTAGTGAGTCCAAAGTTTTGCACCTAATTTACATTCTATCATAACTAAGGAAAACTGTAACTATAATTATATAGTCTTCAACTCCATCAAAGACCCCAGAAGGATATACTACCTGAGCAAACAGAGATTACAGTGCAAGCCACTTCCAAAACTATAGAAACAACAGAGACATATGACTGCCTGGACAGTTACCCCCAAAGGTTCTTTTGCAATGTTAGGGCATCTATCTTTGGCCTATAGGCCTAGAATATCTGGCAGACTTTTCTATGAAGCAAGAATTTTGAAGGACTGTCCTGCCTTGTCTTGGAAAAGTTCAGCAGTTGCATTCCTCTGTGTTCTGCATCTTCAGTTTGGACAATATACTGTCAGGAGTTGAGGCAAGGACAGCCTTTTCTTGGAAAAGTTCAGCAGTTGCATTCCTCTGTGTTCTGCATCTTCAGTTTGGACAATATACTGTCAGCAGTTGAGGCAAGGACAATTTCTTGCACAAATGGCTAGCTTTGCCACATGGAATGAAAACTCCATATTGAGGTTCTTTGATACCCATCATCCTTTTATGAAGTAGATTGGTGCTGCCAGGGGCAGACGTGTCTTGCTGTCATGAAAAACCTTACATTATTAAACATCTTAAATACCATATTCTGTAGGTATCTGAAGCATTTGAAGATCGCCTATCTATCTAAAATATATCTGTGCTTAATCTTGAAAACCTACCTAATATAACTACAAGTTTGATTATTATAGAAGACTATTAACCTGTATTTCTTAATTATACATTACCTTTTCAAATGAGCTGCATAAGCACAATACTCCAAACAAGAGTAGAAACATACATACAGCATAACAAAAATAACTTTAAATTTGTATCAATATACCAAAATCCATAAAAATATAAAATATTTGAGGTTAATAGCTGTCTTTTTATCCCATATTCCTATATCCCCCCTAAACAATGATAAACATATAAAACCCACCGAATGACAAAAAAACACCCACTTCTCCTCTTGGTAATATGGGTGTTGTGTTCTCTGGACTGCTTACTGTTGTCTGGGTATGAAAGAAATTCCTGGGGACGCTGAAAAATTGAGATAATGGTCAACTCCTGGGAAAATTAGTTGTAACAATTGTTGTCCAGTCTCAGAATTGTTCCCATACAGAGGGATCAGCATATACCTCACCTGTCCTATAGTTTTTCTCAATTTATTTCTTTATGTCTGTAGCCAAGATTTTCAGGAGGTTCCCCCCCCCATCAAACTTGATCTCTATTAATCTTGAAGGAATCCACAGCTTTTCATTTCCTGTGGAAACAAAAGCATAACCTCTCCCCCAGCACAATACATTTTCTGAATTCCACTTTAAAAGTTAAGACATCCTTAAAGTATCTAGGCTGGTTTAATTCAGCAGTCCCTTTTACAATCCAATGTCTCTCAAAAGCTGTCCTTAGCTCATCAGCATTAAAAAAAAATCAAAGTCAACAAAACACCATACAGGATCCAGACTCTCTGTGTATTTTCCATCTTTATGTGGCTTTTTTCCTTTACTTTACTCTCTCTTTAAAGACTTTATTAATATAAAACTATTTATTTTTTCCAATGACTGTCTATACCCGTTTTCTTTTCTTTCTTAAGTGCCTACACACATTTTAAAACACACTGTACCTGTTTTGAGTTTTTTTTTCAGTCTGGACCTGCTTTTCTGTGTAACTGTAGCATTCTTTGACCATATGAGCCAAACCTTAAACTTGACTCACAGTTTTGCACTGGCAGCTGGCTCCACCCCACTATGAGAACCAAGCCTTAAGCCCACAGGCCTGGACTGAGAGTTGCTTTTAACTGGGATCTGTGTTTAACCAGGAGCTGCATTTAACCACCTCAACTCTAAGAAGTTGGTGCCCACACTATGGCAGGCATTTTTTACTTAGCTTGTTGTTTCTACTTAATATGTCAGCTGCTCAAGTGCTTGCTGCTTGGCAGAGCCATGCCACTGTATACTATGAGCACTAGGCTACTAGGAAACCATGTTTTATTTGTTTTTGTCTTTGTTTTTCATTTTTTTAGCTTCTCAGGCCTTCCATAGAAATATGTGCCCCATGTTGGGTGCCAAATTTAGCCAGCTTTCTTGGACCACCAGCCCCCAAATCATGACATGGAGACTTATTAATTATGACTTCTTAGCCTTAGCTTAGGCTTGTTTCTAGCTAGCCTTTTTTAAAACTTAAATCAACCTATTTATATTAATCTATGTGCTGCCCCAAGGCTCATTTACCTCAATCTATGTACTGTTCATCCTGCTTTCCTGCTTTTTCTGTGGCTGACTGACTGGCTCCCCTTTCTCTCTGCCCACCAGCCCTGCCTATCACTTCTTTGCCTAGCTATTGGCCATTCAGCTTTTTATTAGATCAATCAGGTGCCTTAAGCAGGCAAGGTAAAGTAGCAACACATCTTTACATAATTAAACAATTATTTTGCAACACAAACAAATGTAACACATCTTTATATAGTTAAATATTCTATTTCACAACATGCAATGGCTGATCTTGGTTGTCAACTTGAAACACCTGGGAAGAGGGAAACACAACTGAATTATTTTCTGCTCCATATTGGCATGAGGACATGTCTGTGGGACATTTTCTTTTTTGTTAATTGATGTAGGAAGGCCCAGATCATTGTGCACAGTTCCATTCCTAGGCAGACGGGCCTGGATTGTATATGAAAAGTGACTGAACATGAGCCCGAGAGCAAGCTTGTAAGCAACATTCCTCCTCAGCCTCTGCTTCCGTTCCTAATTTCAGGTTCCTGCCCTGATTTTCCTCCATGATAAACTGTTACCTAGATGTGTAAAGTGAAATAAATCCTTTCTTCCCCAAGTTCTTTTTACTTGTGATATTTATCACAGTGACAGAAGGCAAACTATAACAAAAGGCATGAGAGTTATGGAATAAACCTGACCCTTCTGTGCAGTTGCCTCAAGTGTGATGACTCATTTCACTCGTCAGCTTGAGCAGACAAAGGAATGCCAAGACATTTGGTAAAACAATATTTGTGGGTATGTAAGGGTGTTTTCCAGACAAGATTAGCATTTGAATCATTAGACTGAAGAAGATCCACCCTCCCTAATAGGAGTGGGCAACATCTAATCTGTTGAGGGTCCAGATAGAACACAATGAGAGAGGAAGGGAGAACTTGCTGTCTTTGTGCCCGGCTGGAGCATGCAAGTTTTGCCCTTAGACACTTGACCTTGGTCCTGTGGAATCCTAAACATACACTAGTGGGCCCTGACTAAATTACCCTGCCACCATTTCTGCCTCTCCAGCTTACAGTTGGCATATGTCAGAAATTCTCAGCTTCCAATGTTGAATGAGCTGATTTCCATAAGTTTCATTTCATCTACCTGTATCTATAGCTGTCCTTTTAGTTCTCTCAGGAACCCTGACTAGAGGCTTGATTTCACTGACACTGAAGAGAAATTCTTGGCCAACTTTACAGATAAAAATCCAATGCATGCTCTAAAATGCTTAAAGGAATGAGAAAGAACAATAATAATTTTTCATTAGCCAGACTTGTTGCTGTTTTGTCCATATCAGGCTTAGATATAACAAAAGAACTTCACATGCCCAGATCTTATTATAAAAATACAACAATTAATAAGATCAAGACAGTACTTCTCACCCAAAATCTACCAGTCCTCTAGAAGTGTTTGTCAAGGAGCATTACCTAGATGAACCCCAGGACATGGAATTTAAAAGAACAATCACAAACATCATCAAAAAATTCAAGGAGTTTAAAGAAGACAAAGAAAAAGCTTGATGGAATTAAGGGAAAAGAACTTAATAAGAATAAATGCCTGATTAATGCCCAAGAAAACACAAGCACAAGGCTCATATATATGATAAAGACAATCCAGGACTTGAAATAAAGATAGGAACATTAAAGATGACTCAAGCAGAAACGAAGATGGAATTGAAAAATCCAATAATTAGAAAACTCAAAGGAAAACCTCACAAGTAGAATGAATCAAACAGAAAATAAAGTATCGGGACTCTAGATCAAATAAGTAAAAGGATCTAGGCCAAATAAACAAGGAACATGGAAAAATAAAAAACAAACAGAAAAAAAACATAAAAGTCAAAACCTTTGAATTATAGGCATACATGAGGAAGAAGAATCCCAAGTCAAAAATGGCATAGACCAGATCTTTAACAAGATCATGGAAGACTGCCCCAAACTAAAGAAAGATAGAGCTATTCAGTTCAAAAAGCACACAGAACACAAAACGGACAGGATCAGAAAAGAAGTCCCTACAGCATATCATAGTTAAAACTCTAAGTATACAAAACAAAGAAAGTATATAAAAAACTACAAGAAGAGACAAACACAAGTCACATATAAAGGAAAACCCATGAGACTAACAGCTGATTTCTCAACATAAACTTTGAAAGCCAGAAAAGCCTGGAGTGATGCATCCCAAGTTCTAAAAGACCATACTGGCCAACCTAGACTAACATACCAGAAAAACTGTCCACCATAGTTGAAAGAGAAAAAAAAAACTTTCCAAGATACAAACAGTTTCCAATTATTTATAGCCAACAAGCAAAACCTAAAGAAAATACAGGAAGCAATATATCAGGATGAAGAAATGAGTATAGCAAGGAGACTGAGAAGAAATATGAAGCCATAACTACTAAAACACAAAGTACCACAGAGAACACAAACAACACCATCAAAAATCTACAACACGATGACCATAATTAACACACACATTTCAACAATAACTTTAAATATTAATGAACCCAATTATTTCTTTTTTATTTATTCTTTTCTCGTATATTACATCCCAACCACAGTTTCCCCTCCCTCCTGTCCTCCCAGTTCCTCTCCCCCAAATCCCCTCCCCCTCAGCTCCACTCCTCCTCCTTCCATTCAGAAAAGGTCAGGCCTCCCAGAGATATCAACCAAACATGGCATATCAAGTTATAATAAGACTAGGAACATCTCATATTAAGGCTGAACAAGGCAAACCAGTAGGAGAAAAAGAATCCCAAGAACAAGCAAAAGTGTCAAAGACAGCCCCTGCTCCCACTGTTAGGAGTCCCATAAGAACACCAAGTTACACAACCACATTATATATGCAGAGGACCTAGGTCAGACCCATACAGGCTCCCTGATTGTCAGTTCAGTCTCTGTGAGCCCCTATGAGCCCTGCTTAGTTGATTCTGTGGGTCGTATTCTGTGGCCATATTCAGTGGTGTCCTTGACCCCACTGACTCCTACAATCCTTTCTCACCTTCTTCTACAGGAAAATATTCTTCTATAATTTTGTTAAAAATATTTTTTGGCCTTTGAGCTGGGATTCTTCTCCTTCTTCTGTTCCTATTATTCTTAGGTTTGGTCTTTTCATGGTGTCCCAGATTTCCTGAATATTTTGTGTCAGGGATTTTTTAGATTAACATTTTCTTTAACCGATATATCTATTTCTTCTACAATATCTTCAACACCTGAGATTCTCTCTTCCATCTCTTGTATTCAGTTGGTGATGTTTGCATCTGTAGTTTCTGTTTGCTTACCCAGATTTTCCATTTTCAGAACTCCTCAGTTTGTGTTTTCTTTATTGCTTCTTCTATTTCTATTTTCAGGCCTTGAACAGTTTTATCCATTTACTCCAACTGTTTGCTTTTTCTTGGCTTTCTTTAGGGGATTTATTCATTTCCTCTTTAAGGATCTCTATCATCTTTATAAGGTTGGCTTTAAGGTCACATTCTTCAGTTTCAGTTGCGTTGGAATATTCAGGGCTTACTGTATTAGGATGGCTGGGCTCTGATGGTGACATATTGCCCTGGCTCTTGTTGATTGTGTTCTTACACTGGTATCTAGGCATCTGGGTTTGGGGTGATTATAAGACTAGGTGCCAATCTTTGAGTTTGTCTTTGTTGAATGGGTGGTTTTGTTCCTTGGTTTCTGTTTTTGCTCTGGTCTTCTGACCATATTGGCCTGTGGTTGAGTAGAGGGTCTCCACCTGAGTTGGAGGCTAGACTTGTGGTGCCAGGGTGGCCTCTGATCAAGCAGGGGGTTTCCACCTGAGTTGGGGACTGGAATTCTGGTAGCCAGCATGATCTCTCATCTAATCAGGGATCCTTTGGGGTGCTGGGTGCTGATGTGGCCTCTGGTGGAGCAGGGGTCTTCCAATGGAGGTACGGGGCTGGGATAAGGTAATGAGGAGAGGAGGGACTGTTGGAGTTAGGCTAGGCGGGTTCTGGAGTAGTGATGGTAGTCTGTGAGTGGGGGGGGGGGGTGGCGGGAGTCTTGGGTATGGCCTCTGGTGGAGCAGAGGGCTTTCAGCTGGAGGTCTGGGTTAGAAAAGGTTCAATTCCTAATCAAAAGACACAGGATGACTGAATAGATCAGGAAACAAAATCCATCTATCTGTTGTCTACAAAAAAACACATCTTAGCATTAAAAATAGGCACCACCTTTGAGTAAAAGGATGGACAGAAGTACTCAATAAAATGGGACCAGAAAGCAAGGAGGCATCACTATTCTAATGTTTAACTAAATAGACTTGAAACTAAAACTAATCAGAAGACATAAAAAAGGGACACTGCATTCTAATCAAGGGAACAGCTAACCAAAAAGACATTACTCTTCTAGACATTTATGCACCAAACTTTGGTGTACCAAATTTCATTAAAAATGTACTACTGAATTTAAATACACAGAATAACATGAACCCATTAATACTAGGTGATTTCAACACCCCACTTTCTCCAATAGACAGGTCTTCTAGACAAAAAATAAACAGAGAAACATCAGAATCAATTGGCATCATACATCAAATGGACTTAACAGTTATCTATGAATACAAACACCAAAGAATAAACATTCTACTCAGCAGTACACAGAAACTTACCTAAAATATACTGTATCCTGGGACACAAAACAAAACTTTACAAACACAAAAACATTGAAATAACTCCTCATACCCGTTTTGACCACAAAGCAATAAAATTCAAAATTGACAGCAAACAAACCTCTACTAAATATAAACTCATGAATATTAAACAACTCATTACTGAATGATGAATGAATGAGTCAAAGAAGAAATCAAGAAAGAAATTTTTAAAAAATGTCCTAGAACTAAACGAAAATGAAAACACAACACAACAAACCCTTCAGAAAACATTGAAAGCAGTCCTATGAGAAAAACTTAGAGTTCTAAGTGTCTGCATTAAAAATCACAAAAAGCACAAATAAATGACTTAATGATGCAACTCCAAAAGTCGGAAAAACAAGAACAAAACAAATCCAAGCCTAATAGATGGCAAGAAATAATACAAATAAGAGTCAAAATTAGTGAAATAGGAAGAAAGAAAATAGTACAATATATCAACAAATCTAAGAGCTGATTCTTTGAGGTGATAAACAAGATTGACAGACTCTTTGCTCAACTAACCAAAAGAAAGAAAGAACTCAAATTAATTGAATCAGAAATGACCCCAAAGAAATTGAGAATATTATAAGAAGATACTTTAAAAACCTGTACTTCATTACACTGGAAAACTTTTTAAAAAAAAAAAGATTAATTTCTAGATTTAGCCAAACCATGAAAATTAAACCAAGAAGAAGTCAACAACTTAAACAGACCCATAACAAATGAGGAGATTGAAATAGTAATAAAAAGCCTTCCAACTAAAAAAAAGCCCAGTGCCAGATGGGCCAGATGGATTCACAGCAGAATTCTACCAGACATTCAAATAAGATCTACAGCCAATCCTTTTAAAACTATTTTAGAAAATAGAATTGGAGGAAGCGTTCCCAAACTCCTCCTATGAAACCAGTATCATGCTAATACCAAAATCAGGAAAATACATAACAACAACCAGAAAAAAAATTACAGGCCAATATTTCTGATGGATAGAGACTCAAAAATACTCAATAAAATGCTTGTAAACATAATACAGACATACATCAAAAAGATTATCTACCATGACCAAGTTGGATTTATCCCTGAAATGCAGGGATGGTTCAACATATGAAAGTCAATAAATGCAATAAACCACATAAATGGACTTAAAGATACAAACCACATGATCGTCTCAACGATGCAGAAAAAGCTATTGATAAAATCCAACATGCCTTCATAAGAAGAGTCCTAGATAATAAAGGAATAGAAGAAACATACTTCAACATCAACATCACAGCCAGCATCATCCTAAATAGAGAAAAACATGAAACAAACCCATTGTGATGAATGAGACAGGGATGACCACCATCCCCACTCCTTTTCAATATTGTGCTTGATGTACTAGCTCGAGCAGTAAGACAAAAGAAGGAAATTAAAAGGATACAAATAGGTAAAGATGAAGTTAAACTATCCTTATTTGAAGATGACATGATATTATACAATAGAGATCCCCGAAACTTCTAGAAATGATCAACAATTCCAGCAAAGTGGAGGGGCACAGGATCAATTTGCATGAGTCAATAACTTTTCTATACACCAATAACAAACATGCTGAGAAAGAGATCATGGACAAACTCCCATTCACAATAGCCTCAAAGAAAATATCTAGGCTCTAGATTTCTAACCAAGGAAGTGAAGGACCTCTCCAATGAAAACTTTAAACCTCTGAAGAAAAAGATAAAGAAATACACTAGAAAATGGAAAGATATCCCATGCTCATGGACGGGTAGAATTAATCTGGAAAATGAGTCACTCTACAAGAATCTATTTTCAGATTCAGTGCAATCTCCATCAAAATCTCCTTTTTTTTTTTTTTTCCCGAGACAGGGTTTCTCTGTGTAGCTTTGCGCCTTTCCTGGAACTCACTCTGAAGCCCAGACTGGCCTCGAACTCACAAAGATCTGCCTGCCTCTGCCTCCCAAGGGCTGGGATTAAAGGTGTGCGCCACCACCGCCCAGCCAAAATCTCCCTTTTATTCTTTACAGAAATAGAAAAAAATTATCCTAAAATTTATATGGAACCAAAAATGACCCCAAACAGCCAAAACGATTCTAAGTAAAAGTACAATGCTGGAGGAATTACCATGGATGGACTAGCAGTTTAGATCTTAAGATATATTGCAGAGCCATGTCAATAAAAACAATATGGTATTGGTGCGAAAAGCGTGTAGACCAATGGAACAAAATCAGAGACCAAAACATTTGTACATATAACTTCAGTCACTTAATATTTGACGAAGATTCGAAAATATATGCTGGAGAAAAGACAACATCTTCAACAAATGGTGCTGAAAAAACTGGACGTTCATCAGCAGAAGAATGAAATAGACACATATTTATACCTTGCACAAAACTTAACTCTAAATGGCCCCAATACTTAAATATGAAAACGGAAAACACTGAAACTACTAGAAGAAAACATAGGCAGGATCCTACATGACGTAAGTGTAGGAAAGGATTTCCTGAATAAGATTCCACTTGCCTAAGAACTAAAACCAACAACGGACAAGTGGGACTTCATGAAACTAAAAAGCTTCTGCATAGCTCAAAGAACAATCAACAGGGTGGAGAGGAAGTCCACAGAATGGGAGAGGATCTTTGCCAACTCTAGATCTGACAGAGAATTAATATCCATATTATATAAGGAACTAAAAACCAAACAAACAAACAACTCATTTAAAAAGAAAAATAGCCCTGGGACCTGAACAGAATGCTCTCAAAAGAAGAAAAAAAATGGCTAAGAAATATCTCAAAAAAAATTTCATCGTCCATAGCAATTAGGGAAATGAAAATCAAACCATCTTTGAGATTTCATCTTACACCAGTCAGAACAATGAAGATCAACAAAACAACTGACAAAAAATGCTGGAGGTGGATGAGGAAAAGGGAAACCTCATTCCCTGTTGGTAGGACTGCAAACTGGTACAGTCACTATAGTGTGAATAATTCTCAAAAAGCTAAAAGTAAATCTACCATATGACCCTGCTTGCTATACCAGTCCCAGGCATGTGCTTAAAGGACCCAACATCCTATTCTACAGACACTTGCTCAGCCATGTTCATTGCTGCTGTATGGACAATAGCTAAGAAATGGAAACAACCTTAAAGTCCTTCAGCTGTGAATGGATGATGAAAACCTGGTACATACATAAGGTGGAATACCATTTAGCTGTAAAGAAATATGAAATCATGAACTTTACAGATTAATGGATGAAATGAGAAAAAAATCATATTATGTGAGATAACCCAGACCTAGAGAGACAAATCTTACATGTTTTCTAGCGTCTGAGACACCTAGCTCCAAATCTTCAGATCTGAGTACATACCCTGTAGTAACTGTAGAGACCAGTATCTTTAAAATGGACCATTGCTAGGGTAGGGGAGTGAGAGGGCAATAGAGAGGGGAATAGTAGGGTATACGTAATCTGATGGGGGGAAGGGAGGCTCTTTAGGGAGGAGGAGAGTGGTAAAAACAGAATAAGGAGAGAGGAAGCTAAAATAGCAATAAGAATATCTGAAAAATCATAAAGAATTGCATTATTAGCTATTTGTCTTTAAAAAAACCTATAATGCATGCAGTTCTATGTATAAGCATGCAGACATTGTTTAAATGGAATTTTCTCATCTGGGCTGACAATGCTCCTCCCAACAGTCAAAGACCATCTAACAAAAATACCAGACATGAAAAGCTCTCTTTGAAGTTGTTTGTCAGGGCTGTCCAAGAGACTCCCCAAACATACAGCCTATTACTATTGCCCTTAATTGCCCCCCAGATTTGGAAGGTGAGTTCCTATTGCTGAAGAAAGCATGCACTTCAGAAAGAGGGCTCAGAGGCACCTGTGCTGGAACTGACCTGAGTGCCTCCTCCCTCAGGACTAGCTTTCATGGTACCAGAAAATTCCATGCAAACTTCCAAAAGAGGGAGACAATCAACAATCCTACCCAGCTATGATGCCCATGAACCACATCAACAACCAACGTGGCATAATAACCCCAAGGATACAGTAATGGCACACTTTCCTTGGCAGTAACTAACAGCTCCCTAATTGGACTTAAGACCTGTTCAACAAGAGGGAAATCATGCCTGGTACTGGAAACCTAGACAATCTAGCCCAGGCCTAGTACAGTCATGGGTCTTGGAGAAGAACCTACAATCTCTGCCTTACTAAACCAGCAGAATCCCTAAGTACATTCTAAATATTTTTCTGTACACCCACAGACAAGTGTAGTCCTCAATCCTAATCAAGGAAACTTCACTTGGCAACAGAGACCACTACAGAAAACTACAACAAATCAAACTGCAGAGTTGTGGAGCCCAGTCCCAACAAATATATCTACAATACAACTTTCATACTTAAGGCTCAGGGATCATTGTGAGAAAGGGAATGGAAAGATTGTAAGAACCTGAGGATCAGGAAGTTTTCTGAGAATGTTTCTCCTAGGAATGTCAGAAGCCACACCCATAAAGTCTCATCAACACGACTGTCTAAACATGAGCTGAACAAGGACAACAATAATAGACATGTCAAAGTGGACAGGGGAAAACCCAGGAGGCCTCAACCCCACTCAAAGAACTACAAGCAACTAAGGAATGCTGAGCACAAGAGAAATAGTCTTCCTGCGGAAAAGCACATCAATTGGTATCCAATACCAAATGATCAGCCCTGAAAACTTACACAAGTAATTTTATACAGACTGAGCAGGTTATATTTAGGAATATATATGTATTTTCATATGCATATATGTATGTAAAAATAATGAAAAAGAGGCTTTGAATTTTAAAGACAAAAAAGAGAGGTATATGGGAAGGATTAGAGAGAGGAACAGGAAGGGGAATGGTATTATATTATAATCTCAATAAGTAAAAATGATGTAGAAAAATAAACAAGATGTGATGTCGAGTTGGAGAGATGGCTCTGCAGTTAAGTGCTTGCTCTGCAATCCTGAGGATCAGAGTTCAGATCTCAGGACCCATGTGACAAGCCAGCCATCTTGCCAAAGCCTGTAACTCCAACTCTGGGAGATGGTCACCCTCCTCTAGCCTCTCAATAGGTACAGCTAGGAGCACCTACTCATGCACATACACTCACCCATCAAGAAATCCTTAAAATAATATATTCTGTTTCTCCTTCTTGGGAAATCCTTCCCTTCTCCCTAGTCCCTTACTCTATACTTCATCTCTGTGTTTATTTGGATAGATAGTAGCATGTCTATCAAAGGCTTAAAAGCTAGCATCCATGTATTTGTCTTTTTGTGCCTTCAGAAACAGCAGGACTTAGCACATATAAACTTACAGAGTCTATGGCAGAATGTACAGGGCCTGCTAGATGGAGTCCCAGCACTGAAAAGGGGACTTAATCTCCCATTCCAAACCAAGAAGCTATCTCAAATTCATAACTACTCATAAAGGAAAAGTTAGTTTTCTCAAATAGAGTCTCACTGGGTACAAACCACACTTTAGAGTAGACCCCATGCCCAGCAGTAGATGGCCAAAAAAAAAATGAACTCAATGGCATTTTGGGAAATTTTATGTCTCATATTGTTTTGTCTGGGCATTTTTACCTTACTAGTCTTTTGTTTATATATTATGGTTTCTGATTTTGTATTTTTATGGATTTTCTGTGTGCTCATGTGTCTCTATGTGTATATGTGCTTACACTACTTTTTCTTTTTTTTTTGTTTTCTTTTGCTCATCCTTTGTTTTTTTTTCCTACCCTAGTTTGTTACTTTTTATTTGTCTGTTCATTTTCTAAAGGGAGAGAGGAGAAGGCATGAAATTGGATGGGTGGGAAGAATCTGGGAGTAGATGGGGAGAGGAGAACTGTGATCAGAATATTATAAGAAAAAATCCATTTTAATAATAAAAATGAAATTCTTAAAAAGATGTGATCTGAAGCACATTAAGTATTACCACAGAGAATAATCTTTACAGAATGGATTTCTTCAGCAATTTCTCCATTAAATTTCAAACATTTCAATTTAAGTATAATAAGAAAATATCGAGTCCACCTGATACCTGATTTTATAAATTGTTAAATATACTTTTTATGAGATGGGTTGCAATAGAAGACTCTCTACATTGCAAAACTGAACTAAAATTACAGTCTTATCAATTACTACAAGTTACTTTGAAACACACACATGTTGATTGACAGGTAGAGTTAGATGAATGGGTAGATAAATGATACACCAAATAAAATGACAATTGTAGAATCTGTAGGATCTGGGTGGATGGTACATGGGTGCTCAAAGCATAACTCTTTCAATCTCCAGTATTTAGAAAATTTTCATAATTTACCAGGATAATCCCGAAATAGAGATCACTTACTGTTCCCCACATGCCTGTAAGATTTGTACTGAGTCTATCTATGTATCCGACCTGATTTCACCTTTGTACTCATCATCACTTAGAGTATAGACCTTCCCCACAACTGACTTAAAGATACCTCTACCTATGTATGGACTTCAGACCTTTTCTCATGTACTCTGTTTATATTTATGCTTATCTATATGCTCTTCTCTTCTCCATACCAGAGAGGAGCTGGAATTATACAGATTCTTAGAAATGTAGCTGGTGCAGGACATGGTGGTGCATATCTTCAATCCCAGCGCTTGGGAGGTGGAGGTGAAACCCAGAGTTCAAGTTTATCAACCTCCTCTGTCACATGGCTGTATAGCAAGTTTGAGGCCAACCTACACTATGTGATCCTGTGATCCTCTCATTAAAAAAATAAAATAAATAAACAAACTTGGCAAGACATACTCCCTTTCCTGCCCCCCAGAAAGCTGCTCAGCTAGAACTTTTAGTACATTGTAAGAGCAATCTTACCAAATATAAATTATTTTGAAGAACATTAACTTCAGCGATGGAAATGTAGCTCAGTAATCAAACAGTTGCCTACAATGCACAGGCTCTGGATTCAATCTCTAGATCTGTAATAAATAAATACCTCTCAAATATTATAACTAGCAAATTTAGAGACAACTTAGAAAAAAATCAACAAGACAATTACATGTATGAAAATGTCACAACTAAGTGAATTTTCTTGTATACTAAGAAAAAGTATTAAATGATAATACAAAAACAAAACATCTTTATGAGGCTGGGGAATATGGCTAAGTTGGTAGAGTGATTGTCTGGCATAAATGATGCCCTGGATTTGAACCCCAACACTGCATAATCCCAACATGGTGGCACACACTGACGATCTCAACACATGAGTGGTGGAGGCAGGAGGATGAGAAGTTCAAGGTCATCCTAGGATACATAAGTTGTTTGAGGTCAGCCAAGAATATATGAAATCTTGTCAAAAAAACTTTATAACTAGCAAACTGGAACATGGGGGAATTATTATAAATAAGCCCTATGACAGACTTTATTTTCACCAAAATGGCCAGAACAATAATACATTTCATCACACAAGTCCTGTGTACAATGAATGATTTCCAAACCACGCCCATCCGGTGAGTTCCTTCCTCTTGCATCTGGATGTTGTTGTGCCTGAAGTAAAAATGACATTGACTTCCAAGTCTAAGATATGAAAGACAGCTTAATTTTCACTTGCTTCTCTTGGGGTGTCCATTATTTTACGAAGTTACTTTGTTATGAGGAAGCTTAAGTGGACTACTACTCCAAACTTACCAGCCAGGTGAGACAGCCACTTCTGGAAGTGTATCCTCCAGCCCTAGTTCAGCCACCCTAGCTGGTGCTGCCTGGACTAGAATGAACTCTATAAACAAGGCCTGCTCACAATGCAGTTCCTAACTAAACAACTGGAAGTCACTATATTTTAGAGGGAGTTTGTTATGTAGTGGTAGATAACTGTTCCAAGGGCTGGTGAGCTGGTAAGCACATGTCACACAAGCATGATGACCTGTGTTTAGATCCCCAGAACCCATGTAAAACTGAACACAGTAGCACACATCTGTAATCATCCCACTTCTGCAGTGAGATGGGGGTAAAAATCCCTGGAAGCTCATAGGCCAGTTAGTCTGTCATCTGCAACAGTCAACAACAAAGATACCCTGTCTCAAACAGGATGGAAGGCAAAGGCAGAAACCTAGGATTGTTCTCTGACCTCCATAGGCATGCACCTGCACTAGGCCACTTGAACTTGAATACATACATATACAAATTGTTTTTTTAAGGTAATTGCTAACAATGTTTAGAACATAACCTTTCATTTGCACATTCCAGTTTCCAAAATCAAAAGAAAAACCATGTTTATTGTCCAAGTAGGAAACAAAGAATTTAAAACCAATTGACATCAGCAATACAACCATTTCACTAAAACCAATTTTGTTAGTCTCTTGCGTATTAAATTTTTCTTCCCCAACAAGAATCTCTAGCAAATGGCCAGGTTGGCTTGAGTTCATCCATCCAACAAAGACTAATGAGTACTTTTTACATAGAAAACACTGTATTTATCACAGTGGAGATACATAAAAGGAGCAATCATCTTAAGCTATATTTTCCTGATTATTTCTCTTCTAAACTGCTCATACACATAGACATAATCAAAAAGTAGTCACAAAACACCAAGGGGGAAGGGAACCCTGTTACTTTATCATTTGTAAATAGGGCAATCAACTCGTGAAACATTATATAGACTAACCAAATAAAAACAGAAGTTTGTTTCTTTAGGAAGTAACTGCACTAGCATAAAATATGTAACTTCTAAATTTGTGGATACAAGTCAGGCATGGGGGCTCATGCCTAAAATCCTATCACTTAGGAGGCATAGGGGAATAACCCAAAATTCGGAGGCCAGTCTGGTCCATATAGAAATTCCTAAGCGAGTCACGGCTACATAGTACAACCCTGTCTCAAAAAACCCAAATAATACAAAACAGAGCAAAGGACTTTGTGAATAAGAAATTTCAAAGCTTCATATTTATTCACGAGTGTCCAAGTAAAAGAATACCTAACTAGACACAAAGATTACATGACTGCAATGTCGTAGATGTCTTTAGAAGTCTCACCAATGGATTCATTGACACCAGGCAATGTCTAGGCAATAGTGTTTGTTTTAGGGGTCCCAGTCTCCCTTTCTACCCACTTCCCCAGACTCCATACCATTCTCCATTTGATATTTTCCCTTTCAAAAGTAGTTCTGAGAAAAATACTTAGAAGACTCATTGAAGCCAACCATTAGTGTTTTAGTGATATGTGTAATTTTTCCAGACAGTTGATACTTTAACAGCAAAGTGACCAATCAATCAGTAAACTAGCAAAATTCCATTATTATAATCCAACATTTGGCATTATACATAGTATTAAAAAAGCAGAAACAGAGGGGGGATTTAGCTTAGTGGTAGAGCGCTTGCCTAGCAAGCGTAAGGCCCTGGGTTCGGTCCTCAGCTCTGAAAAAATAAAAGCAGAAACAACTCAAATGTCTATAAGTTAATCAGTGGACAGCTAAACAAAATGTATATTCCTTCAGTGAAATACCACTAGGCAATACAAACAAATATTTGATTGTTGTTGTTTTGTTGTTTCAATGCTGAGGATTGAATCCAGGGTCTCAGTGCTCTGCCACAAACATCACCCCAACCTCTTAACCCAGGAATAAAATCCTGATGCATTCTACATTATGGATCAACCCTGACATTATTCTAAATAAAGGAAGTTAGACACAAAAGGCCACATACTATATGGTTTCATTTGTACAAAATAGCCAGAACAGGTAAATCCATAGTAACACAGAGAGTAAACTGATTATTGCCTAGGGTTGGGGAGAATCGAAAAGATATCAGTGATGGATTTGGGGTGCTTTTTGAAATCTTGCTGAGTAAGAATCAGGGAAACTAAAGGCTAATAATTTAAGAAAGCCCTCCTTCTTTTTTTTTCACACTGTCGATTCATATTTGCCATCCATTTTTAAGTGCCATGCTAGATATTTTGATGCATAACCTTGAGCCAGGTTTGGTAAAAGGCCTGTTTCCCCAGCAGCAAGGAGTTTTTTCAAGAGTTGGCTCAGCGCAAACGGCAGCTGGGCCCAGAGGATCTGCATCCTTGATAATTAAGATAAGAGGCGATAAAGGTCATAATGGCCAACTCAGGCGGAAAAGCTAACATCCTGGAGGCTGTAGTTGGACCTGCATGGCAGCTTCCCACTCCTGCACTACTCATTTTTGGTCCACAGGGATTGACCCTAAGGGCACTTCTAATAATAAACATCCTGTGCTTCTGTTAGGGTCTGTGTTCTGGGAAACTCAACCTGTGACAAGCTCAATTAATCTCTCTCTCTCCCTCCCTCTCTTTCTATCTCTCTCCCTCTCCTTCTCCCTCTTTCTCTCCCTCCCTCTTCACCCTTTTCTTTCTTTTTCTTTCTTTCTTTCTTTCTTTCTTTCTTTCTTTCTTTCTTTCTTTCTTTCTTTCTTTCTTTCTTTCTTTCTTTCTTATTTGTTTGGTTTTTAAAAATTTATGGTATGAGTGTTTTGCCTGCATGTCTGTATACCACTTGTGTACCTAATGCCAGTGGAGATCAGAAGAGGGCTCCTTGGAACTGGAGCTACAGGTGTTTGTGAGCCACTGTGTGGTCCCTGGGATTCAAACATGGGTTCCCTGAAAGAACATTGTTGCTCTTAATCGCTGAGCAATCTCTCCACAAACACATCTCTTTTAAGTCAGGGTCTCATGTATCCTAGGCTGGTTTTGAACTTGTAGTCCATGATAGCCTTGAACTTATGAACAATCTTTCTGCTTCCACCTCTTGAGTGTTAGACACACAGGCATGTACCACCACATCTGTTTGATGTAGTGTTAAGGGATCCAATCCAGAGCTTAGTGCATAATAGGTAAGCATTCTACCAACTGAGCTACACTCCAACTCAAATCTCAATTCTTATTTTAATTTTCACTACAATTTCATTTCACATTCAACAGAGAAAGGGATTGTCATAGAGTAAAATAAGGAGTAAAAGGCTTTTTAATTTAAATTTTAGATTATAATATAATCACAACATTTCTCCCTTCCCTTCTTGCCTTCCAAACCCTCCTATATACCCTTCCTCATTCTCCTTCAAATTCATGGCCTCCTTTTTCACAAATCGTTATTGCATGTGTACATATCCATAAATATAACCTGTTCAGTCCATATACTGATTACTTGCATAGATGTCTTCAGGGAAAGGTTTTTAATAGCTTAACTAGGTATCAATATAGATAGATAACTTTTCCATTAACTGCCTAGGAATTCTTGGCTAAGATCATGTTCAAAGTCTCTCAACGCTCAGAGAAACAATAAAAAAAGTGAAAATGAAAAGTCCTCCTGGGATGGCAGAATGGCTCATCTGGTCAAGGATATGTATTGCCAAGCCTAACAACTTGAGTCTGGTCCCCAGGATCCTCCCAAAAATTGTCCTCTGACTGCCACAGGCACGCCCTATTCAGATTTTGCACACACACTCCCAGCTTTGGCATGCATTCTGCTTCTGGTAACTTCATCTCTTCTCTTCTCTTCTCTTCTCTCTCTCTCTCTCTCTCTCTCTCTCTCTCTCTCTCTCTCTCTCTCTCTCTCTCTCTCTCCTTTTTAAGCAGGTCTCACCTATCTAGGCTGGACTCAAGCTTACTGTATAGCTGAACATAACCCTGAACTCATGATGATTCTAACTGCCTTCACCTCCCAACGTGCTGCAATTGCAGGCATGTGCCACTATACTTTGTTCTCTTCACCTCTTTTTTTTTAAATAAAGTTATATTTTAAAATTATCTTTTATTTATGGTGTATGTAGAGCATGGGGCAGGGTACATATATGCCGTAGTGTGCAGGTGGAGGTCAGAGGACAATATGAGTGAGTTGGTCCTCTCCTTCCATCATGTGGGTTCCAGGGAATGATCTCAGGATGTCAGGCTTGGCAAGGACAAGTGATCTTACACTGTGAGCCATCTCTCCAGCCTCTTACGTTCAGCTCTTTAAATCTTGGTCTCTTCATGATTGGTTAGAGCTCACAAAGTGTCAGACTTTGTTACCACAATGAGAAACTAATGCATCTAGGCCTATATTTATTTAGAAACCAACAGGTTACCCTGTCCTTCTAACATTGTTTCAAAAGGTTTATTGTGTGATGCTCAGTGGGGAAAAGAATTAGTCAGACTTAGGAATGAGAATGTAGCTCAGTTGTTAGAGGACTTGTGTAGCATTCTAAAAGCCTTGAGTTTAAGGCCCAGCACTGAATAAATCTGGTGTGGTGACATATGCCTCTAATTCTGGCATTCTGGAGGTGGAGGCAGCAGTATCAGAAGTTCAAGGTCATCTTCAGCTACATGTGGAGTTGAAGGCCAGTCTAAATTGCATTGCATCCAGTCTTAAAGAAACATACCCTCACACTCACACACTAAGGTCCTGGGCTGAGGAGATGGATCAGTCAGTAGAGAGCCCGCTGAGTAAGTATAAGGTCCTGAATTCAGATCCCCAACACCCACATAAAAGCCGGGTATGATGATAAACATCTGTAATTCCAGTGCTGGTTCAAGTTCTGGTCGGGTGGAGGCTGCAGGCAGAAATAAGCAGATCCCCAGAGCTCAATGGACAATCACTCTAATCAGTGAGCTCTGGGTTCAGTGAGAGACACTGTCTCAAAAAGGTTAAGAATAACCAAGGAAAGAAAAAAAAACAGCATAAACCATAAACCTCTGGCCTACAGAGAGAGAGAGAGAGAGAGAGAGAGAGAGAGAGAGAGAGAGAGAGAGAGAGAAGAAGAAGGAGGAGGAGGAGGAGGAGGAGGAGGAGGGAGAAGGAGAGAGAGTGTGTGTTAACCAATTTCAGGGATCAAAGGTGCCATATTGACATCTGTTGGGCAATCTTCTGTTTCTATGCAAAGCTTGAATTATTTTTTTAGTTTTGCTTTCCGTTTTGTCCTGTCAAAAGCATCCAGTTGCAGTGGTACCCAAGTTCTAATAATGTATAAATCAGTTCAAACCCTCAACACATACCCTCTTTCCAGTGCAGAACACTTCCCTTGCAAATGCAAATTAAAAATGATTCTCTATGTAATCCAGTCTGCATATGGAAAATCATTCCCACAACCCAGCTGGTCTCCACAAGGAACCACCTGACCTCCCTTAGGGCAGGCCCAGTAACTCCCATAATACTTCTGAGAGTCCACTTTTTCCTACTTTCTAACTTGCAACATGCTCCCATCCTTTAATTCCCTAAAAATTAAAGGGAAACTGTAAAACCCTCATTCTTTGTGTGTGTGTGTGTGTGTGTGTGTGTGTGTGTGTGTGTGTGTGTGTATTTAATACATACATATATGTATAATATAATTATAATATTAATATATGATATATTATATATGTATACATATAATTCACAAGCTAGAAGTGGTGGCACAGGCCTATAATCCCAGCACCCAGGAGACTGATGTGGGAGACTTCAGACTTAGAGGCCAGCCTGGCCTATATAGCTAGCCTCTGCTTCCAAAATAAAATACCTACAACTAACAACTAACCTTCATGTTTTTTTCTCTTCCTTCCTTCCTTCCTTCCTTCCTTCCTTCCTTCCTTCCTTCCTTCCTTCCTTCCTTTATTTATTTCTTCAGGGTCTCACATTGCCTAGGGTGGTCTCTACAGCCAAGGATGATCCTGAACTCCTGGTCCTTCTGTCTTCACTTCCTGGTGCTGAAATTACAGGAATGAGTCACAATGTTCAGTTTATGTGGTGGTGCAGATCAAATCCTGGGCCTTGTGCATGCTAGGCAAGTATTCTACCAACTGAGCTACATCCCCAAGCTGGTTTTCTCCCCTTTAAACTGTCCCACATAGTTCCACCAGTTAGCAGATCTTGCTCTCCTTTCCCAGCTGTTTTATGAGCCAGATGTGTTTCTTACAATTTTCCATACTTTACTGCAAAGGTGAGTTCCATGTTTTGCATACGAAAGGTGTTTTAGATCATATTGTGTTGTCCCCAAATTCATATACTGAGGCCTTAATCTTCACTGTAACTGTATTTGGAGACTGGGCCTTTAAAGGAATAGCTCAGGGGCTGGAGAGATGGTTTATCAGTTAAGAGTACTTGCTGCTCTCACAGGGGACCTGGGTTCAGTTCCTTGAATTTACATGGTGGTTTACAACCATCTGTAACTCCAGTTCCTGGGGATCTGATATTCTCTTCTGACCTCTGTGGGAACAGGCACATGTGGTGCAAATGTAGGCAAAAACTTACACATATGAAATAAAAGAAATAAATCTAAAATCATTTTATTTTCTACAAAGAAAGTAACTGCAATTCAATGAGTCCCTTATGGTGGATCTCTCATCAGATATGACTGGTGTGTTCATCAGTAGATGAAGAGTCCCCAGGGATGTACTAGCATATAGAAGGCCATGTAAGGATCCAACAAGAGGGTGACCATTTGCAATCCAAGCAGAGAGGCCTCAAGAAACACTAAACTTGTAAACACCTTGATCTTGCATTTCTAGCTTCCAGAACTGTGAAAAACACGCTTTTGTTGGCAAGGCTACCTGGTCTGTGGTATTTTGTTTCTGTGACACCAGCAGAACAATGGAAGGGACGGAGGGCAACAAGCTGGTTGCCTCTTCTAAAGACTTAGTGTTCACATCAATACAGTTTTATGTATAGTGTAGTGCTATTTAAGGTCGCCTTCATGGAGGTGAGCATTGATGATGTACTAGCCCTCCCTCCCTATGCCCACTTTCCTCTTTCCATAACTAAATCCATCTGAAGTCAATTTCATTTACTTTGAGCTATTTTCCTGTTCCATTCTGTGACCTCATTTCTCATAATTTCCCAGCTCTGAAGCCTTCTCAGTCCTAAAAACAAACAAACTTATTGCCTGCTCCCTTTGGTCAGAGCCAGCTGGCCTGGACCCCTCTATTTCCATGCACTTCTTGTTTCCTCTCCTCCATCAAAGAAAGGCTTGCCCAGGAAGGGCATTTCCCTGTAAAGCTCGGCAGTCCCTCTATATTTGGACAGTGCTCAGCCCAAACAAAGCGGGGTAACACTCTTTCACTACATTACCCTGTTTAGGTTACTGTAACAAAGTACTTTTTAAATAAATAAAAACATTGTGTGTGTGAAAGCAGATACTAGGGTGTGTCTGGGGAGGGTAGAGGAGAAGTTGTGGAAGTCAGTTATCTTCCTTCATTATGTGGGTCCCCAGGGATGTAATTCAGATCCTGTGTTGATGACAGGAGCCTTTACCATCTCAATAGCCCTTGAGGAGGATGTGTGTGTGTGTGTGTGTGTGTGTGTGTGTGTGTGTGTGTGTGTGTGTGTGTGTGTGTGTTGCTGAGAATTGAACCTAGGGTTTCATGCATACCAGGCAAGTACTGTACCATGGAACTACAACCCCCCCCCCCCCCCCATCTTTCAGTTCTGGAGGCCAGAAGTCTGGCATGAAGGTTAAGGGCAGCATTGATTCTCTCCAAGGTCAAAAGGGAGAATCTGTTCCATGCCTCTCTCCTAGCTTCTGGTGGCTTACTGGCAGTCTGGCATTTCTTGGCATGTGAACACTATACCTCAGTGTCTGCCTTCATCTTGACATGCTGTTCTCTCTGAGCTCCTGTCTGTGTCCAAATTACCCCTTTTTATAAAGACAGCAGCCGTGTTGGATTAGGGTCCCCTCTACTCCGTGATGATCTCATTTAAAGTAACTGTTTCTGCAATGACCCTATTTCTTCATTCAGTCACATTCCAAGGGGGTGGGGATTAAGTCTTCAGTCTATGAATTTTAGGCAACATAATTCAACCCATAACGCCCACTTCATGCAAAAATATACTTAAAGGTTCCCAGAGCACTTTCAACCCATCTGCTTCTCACTGTTCCTTCACAGGAGATGAAGATGAACAAGCAAACGGCAGAAAAACACTGGCAGAGAGGCCATAGCAGTTGTTCTGTTGCTGTGGTTTTGGAGGGTTTGGTTTGGTTTGGTTTTGTCTGAGTCAGGGTCTCATGGAGCCAAGTCTAGTTTCCAACTCAAGATGTAGCTCAGGATTCAAATTTGTGATGATCTTGTCTCAGCCTCCCAAGTGCTAGAATTACAGGCATAAGCCACCATAATCAGCAGCTATTCTCTCTCTCTCTCTCTCTCTCTCTCTCTCTCTCTCTCTCTCTCTCTCTCTCTCTCTCTCTCTGTTTTTTTGAGACAGGAGACAGGATTTCTCTGTGTATCCCTGACAGTCCTAGAACTCACTCTGTAGACCAGGCTGGCCTCAAACTCAGACATCTGCCTGCCTCTCCCTCCCAAGTGCTGGGATTAAGGCATGCACCAATATAGGCTGGCAACTTTTCTCGTTCTTAATATGTTTTTGCATGCTTATCTGTTTTAGATAGTCTTCTGTAGCCTAGGCTGGTGTCAAACTTGCTATGTAGCTGAGGCTGGCCTTGAAATCCTGATTCTCTTGCCTCTACCTCTTATGCGCTGGGATTACGGGTGTGAGCCACTGTGCCAGGAAGCATACCATTTCAAAAGAGGATTTGTGAGCATATTGTCTCTGCAGTTCAGTTTTCTCAGTTATACTGTGAAGGAGCTGGGAGCAGTAGGTTGCCAAGAACCTTCAATACAAACAAACATTCTTTAATGTAGGAGAATTAAAAACTTTCATTTCAATGATGAGCTGCCCTGAACCTAAACATCCAAGAGTAGGTGCTGGGGAAATGGTTCAGTGGTAGAGCACTTGCTTAGCATGTGCGAAATCCCTGGGTTCCATCCACAGCACCACATAGGGAAAAAAAAAAAAACCAAAGTAGGAACTCTTATCCTGAGTATTTATTCTCAAGGAAGCCCACAATTCTCTCAAGCTATTAGCAAAATGTGGAGATTTTGTGCACCTCTGTGCCTTGTAGGGAACAACACACATTTTCTACACAGTTTTCAAAGAGACCATCCTCCCTACAGTTAGATGCTCTGGTTGAGAGACTAAAAGAGTTTTCTGTTCATCAGAAGAGACTGAATGGTGAACGGGGAGCTCCAAGTACCTCCTGCAACAGGACAATGTGCTGAGGCCACCATGTCCAAGCACAGGGCTCCCTGTGTGGCTTTCCCTTCTTGTGACTTCCTCTCAAACTTCCCTTCACTCAGCCTTTGCCGCTCCCCACTCTTGTCCCTGAGGCGATCCTGTGTGTCTTTGTGGGTCAATTCTCTTAAAGTCTGGACTGAATTCTTTGTTTTCTCCTTATCTCCAACTTTACCCCTAGTTGAAATCTGCAGTTCCTCGGAACTCCAAAGCATCCTTTTGTCACTTTATCAGAGCGTGTCATGGGGGCAGTCTCACTTCTGGACCTCTCTCGATATACCACCCCATATTGGGTATAGAGTAAAACTATGCTGGGACATCAAGGATGAAGGCCTCAGGAGGTGAAACCAAGGAGAACAAGCTAGTTTTAAAGTATCTGTGCTCTGACTCAGGTTCCAGGGACAAATGTAGCTTAATAAAAAAGATGTTTTCCGACTGTTTGAGACTGGGCCCCAAGAATCCCAGACTGGCCTCAAATCCCAAACTTCCAATGTGGCTGAAAATGACTTTGGATTCATGATCCTCTTACTTCTACCTCCTGAGTGCTGGCATTATAGCCAAATATGCTATCATTGTCGGTTTATTTGGTGAAGGGGATCAAAGCCAGCACTTCTAGCATGCATGCTAGGCAGGCACTCTGCCAACAGAGTTACAGGTCCAGTCCCGAGCTTAAGTTTTATTTCTTTTTTATTTTTTTCAGGGTGCTGGGGATGGAACCCAGGGCCTTGAGCATAATAGGCAAACATTCTGCCACTAAGACAAAGTCCCTAGACCTAGTTCAAATTATAATTGGTAGCATGTAGCAGGAGGATTTAGATTGTCTTTGGTGTCATAACCAATTACCTCCACTTTTATTCAATACATTTGACCATATTGATTTTTAAATTGTTAAATCATTTGAAGCATATATGCATGCAATACTACTTCATATAGTTTTCAATAGTTTTTATAGTTTTTAATAGTCCATGCATGAACATTTCAAGGTTTCAGTGAAAGATCAGTTTATATAATGATATATTTGGCATGGTGGTTTTCTCAGCTAATTACTGCTGTGGATGATTGATTGATTGATAGATAAAGTGCTGATTGGCCAGGAGCCAGGCAGGAAGTATAGGCAGGACAAGGAGAGAGGAGAGTTCTGGGAAGTGGGAGGCTGAGGCAGAGAGATGCTGCCAGCCACCACGATGAGAAGCAGATATTAAAGATACCGGGTAAGCCACTAGCCACGTGGTAACTTATAGATTAATAGAAATGGGTTGATTTAAGATATGAGAACAGTTAGCAAGAAGCCTGCCATGGCCATACAATTTATAAGCAATATAAGTCTCTATGTATTTACTTGGTTGGGTCTGAGTGGCTGAGGGACTGGCAGGTAAGAGAGATTTGTCCTGACCGTGGACTCTAGCAACAAATTAGCAATAATTTCTATTTAGGGAGATGTTTATTGCTTTGACAGAAAGTTTAAAAAAGTAGTTTTAAGCAAAAGAAAGGAACCAAGCAGTGGTGGCTCCCACCTTTAATCCCAGCACTCAGGAGGCAGAGGCAGGCGGATCTCTGAGTTCAAGGCCAGCCTGGTCTACCAAGTGAGTTCCAGGTCAACCAGAGCTACACAGAGAAACCCTGTCTCAAAATGCAAGCAAGCAAGCAAGCAAGCAAACAAAAAGGAGAAAAGAACCCCAGGTATGATAGTATACCTGT
Source organism: Peromyscus californicus insignis (assembly GCF_007827085.1). Classification (NCBI taxonomy): domain Eukaryota; kingdom Metazoa; phylum Chordata; class Mammalia; order Rodentia; family Cricetidae; genus Peromyscus; species Peromyscus californicus. The sequence goes on along the minus strand of NW_026294391.1, from coordinate 29,040,027 downwards.
AATCCTAGCACTTAGTGATTGAAGGTAAGAGTTCAAGATTATTCTCATCCTTGGCTACAAAGGGAGTTCAAGGTCAGCCTGAGAGACCCTACTAGAGAAAGAGGAGGAGAAGGAGGAGGAGGAGGAGGAGGAGGAGGAGGAAAAGGAGAAGAAGCAGAAACAGAAGCAGAAGAAGAAGAAGAAGAAGAAGAAGAGGAGGAGGAGGAGGAGGAGGAGGAGGAGGAGGAGGAGGAGGAGGAATTCTTTTTCTTGGCACTTATGATTTACTTTTTTGAGATTTTACTTAATTTTATTTCATATGTATGAGAGTTTACCTGAATGTATATGTCTGTGCACAATAGAGCCAGAAGAGAGTCCCCTGGAACCAAAGTTACAGACTGTTGTGAGCCACCATGTGGGTGCTGAAAATCAAACCTGGATCCTCTAGAAGAACATCTAGTGCTTTTAACTGCTGAGCCACCTCTCTAGTCCCTGGCACTCGTGATTTAATTTCTTCCTGTCTACTTCCAATCCCATTAACCCTACAAAGTCCCTTTCCAGTTTTTGAACCTATTTCAGTTCTTTCCACTGCTCCTTAATCACATGCAGGCCTTCATTATTCTGGAAAAGCCTTTCACTGCCTCCTTCTGTTTGTATGCTATTTTCTATTCTTCTTGTCTACTTTTCACTGCTCCACCTCTGGAGCACGTGGCTAGTATACACTTCCTTTTATGCCAAAAATATCATGGTGCAGATAAAATGAAAACATGAAGGCAATGCAATACAATAGTAACACGTAGCACCAGGGGTTTACAAAATCTGATTCAACTGAGTAACTATGAATTGCAGTTGCCACTGTTCTAGGCCCCTGTTAGCCAAATTGAATCAGATGTGGCAGGTTCATTAATCAACTTCAAATCACAGACAGTAAAGGACACTGCCTGTTTTAAAACCCAATCATGTGACATCAGAATGTCCTTTGTTAGAATTATTTGAGGACCAATGGAAGGTCAAGAAATGTGCCGTGAGGTTGCAGAGCAGGACATATGTAACATCAAGATAGATGAGGAATGAGAGAACTGGCTGTTTGGTTGGAACCTCTGGCTCGCCCCTGCATGGTCTGAGAAGCCCCATTCCCCCCACCCCCACCCCTCTCTCTCCAAGCTCCACTTGCTCAGAATCTCCAAACAAAAGGAAGGCACCAAAAAGCCCAGTTCTACATTCTTGGTGGCTACTGCATCTTCCTTCCTGAAGTTGCCAGCTTCCCAAGTCCCTACCTAAAGCACTCAGCTTTTGATCATACTTGGGCATAAACCCAGCTTTTGGTAGACAGGTCATCACCCCTCACCTACGACCTATATAATCTCCCTGCTTGAGTCCAGGTGTGTAGCTTCTCCAGCCTCTATCTATGGGATTGGAGAACTCACCCAGGAGTTGATTTGCTCAAATTAACATGTTGTTATACTTTTTCAGTTCAGCTTGATCTGGCTTACTGTCAGCAGAGAAATCTATTATGGGGGGAGGGAGGACATAAAACCTATTACTAGCAAAATGAAAGCTTCCTGGGATAATTAAAGACTGGCAAACATTCCAGGTCCTAGGCATTGGTGACTATACCCAGAGCCGAGAGGAAGCTAGAAACTCTTCAATGGCTCAGTGAGTAAAAGTGCTTGCTGACAAGTGTGATGACCTGAGTTTGATCTCCAGGACCCACACTGTAGCAGGAGAGAACCAATTCCCATTATGTTGTGGAATATTATTTTAACTAGGCAAAGATGTGTTACATTTGTGCTGCATTTGTTTAATTTTGGAAAGTTGTGTTGCATTGTTTTACCTTGCCTGCCTAAGGCACCTAATAAAAAGCTAATGGTCAATAAAAAAAAAATAAAAAAAAAATAAAAAAAATAAAAAAAAGCTAATGGTCTAATAAAAAGCTGAATGGTCAATAGCTAGGCAGGAGAGGGATAGGTGGAGCTGGCAGTCAGAAAGAATAAGTAGGAGGAGAAATTTAGGCTGGGGGTGGGGGAGAAGAAGGAGGAGAAAAGAGAAAGAGCAGGATACACCCAGGGACAGAAGCCAGGCAGCCACCAGCCATCCAGATATGGAGACAGTAGGAAAGTAAGAGACATAGAAAGAAAGAAAGAAAGAAAGAAAGAAAGAAAGAAAGAAAGAAAGAAAGAAAGAAAGAAAGAAAGAAAAGAAAAGAAAGAAAGAAAGAAAGAAAGAAAGAAAGAAAGAAAGAAAGAAAGAAAGAAAGAAAGGTAGAAGCCCTGAGGCAAAACACAGACAAAGAGAACAGACTAAAATAAGAGCTAAACTAAGGCTGAGCATTCAAAACTACTAAGTCTCCATGTTATGATTTGGGAGCTGGTCGACAGTCCAAAAGAGAACCTGTTACACCACTAGTTTCTGACCTCCAAATGTGAGCTGTGGCACTCATGTGACCCACACCCACCCCTTCCAAGTACCATGCTCACACAAGTGAATAAATTCTAAAATGTTATTTTTAAAAAGGCAAAGGAATTCTTCAAGACACAATACTGCTCTGCTCGTGGGATACTGGGTAGGCAAACATTGTCAGTGGGCCATAGAAAGCTGGCTCTCCTGTGTGAGTCAGCACAGCCTCTTTTGAAATAGTTCTCTCTCTCTCTCTCTCTCTCTCTCTCTCTCTCTCTCTCTCTCTCTCTCTCTCTCTCTCTCTCTCCTCTCTCACTCTCCTCTTCCCTCCCTGCCTCCTCCCCATAATCTCCTCTCCTCCCACTCTCTGATTTTTTTTTTTGTTTTTGTTTTTTGAGACAGAGTCTCTCACCCTCAGACTGGCCTTAAATTCACTATGTTGTAAAGGATGACCTTGAACTTTTGATTATGCAGTGATGAGAATTGAGCCCAGAAGCCAGGCACACTAGGAAAGCACTCTATCAACTAAGATACATCCACAGGCCTCTTTGGGTTTTCTTCTTCTTCTTCTTCTTGTCTTTTTTTGCTTTGTTTTTGTTTTGAGAAAGGATCTTATACTGTGTGGCTCTGGCTGGTCTAGCACTCACTATGTGGATCAGGCTAGACTTTGATTCAGAGATGTCTTCCTCTGCCTCACAAGTGCTGGGATTAAAGGAATTTGTACCATGCCTGGCTTTGTAATTTTTTGTTTTTTGTTTTTATTTTGTTTTGTTTTGTTTTTGAAACAGGGTCTCTTGCAGTCCAGGCTAACCTTGAACTCATTATCTAGTCAAGGTTAGCCTTGAACTCTTTTTTATTTAATTTTAATTTTATATTGATGTGTGTTTTCCCCTACATGTATGTCTATGCACTATGAGTGTGTCTTGTGCCCATGGAGTCCAGAAGGGTATTGTGTCCCCTGGAACCGCAGTTACAGATGGTTGTGAGACATCATGTGGATTCTGGGAATCAAACTCACATCCTCCAGAAGAGCAGCAAGTGCTCTTAACCACTGGGCTACTTTTCTAGTCCTCAGCCTTGAACTCTTGATCTTCCTGCCTTCATCTCCTAGATGCTGCGATTAGAGGAGTGAGGCACTATGCCGCCCAACATCTACTGCTTTCTCTTTTCTCTGGTTCTTTTTTTGCTTCTTGTTCTTTTTCTCTAAGAAAAGACCTATGGTGTACCCTTTTCTCTCTTAATTATCCATCTAAAAAAAGCATGCAGCACTCAAATCTGATTTGGCAGCTCTGATTTGTCCCCAAGTCCTTGGTCTCACTTGAAGTTCCTGCTTAATTGACTAGTAAGTTCAGCTAATCTATTTATTAGGTTTGAAATTCATCCTAATGAATTCTCACTCCCTGTCTCTCCGTCTCAGCTTTCCTTCCTTTTATCTTTGAAATGGAGTCTCACTATGTCGGCCAGGTTGACCTCAATTTACTGTGTAGATGATTGTCTTGAAGTTAGATTCTACTGCATCTACCTCCCAACTGCTAGGACTACAGATGTAAACCACCATGTTCAGTTCATGTAATTTATGCAGAGCTAGGAACTTAAACCAGGGCTTTATTCATGTGCAGCAAGCACTGCACCAACAGGGCTACATCCTGTACTCTCAAATGCTCTCCTAATCTTCTCAAAGCTGCCTACCACTTTCACGCCTATTGTACTCAAAGATACTACTGTTCTAAACCTCAGGTCCCCCCTCAATTGCTTTTAGTCGTTTAGATGTAAGAGTTGTTGAGTTCTGCTAGTGATTTCCTGGTTTCTTTTCATTTATTCTCTCATTTGCAGTTCTGGTGCCTTGATCTCCTTTAGGCCCTTACCTCCACATGTCTTCCAACAATGGCTTTGGTCTCTGAATGTTTCTTCCATCCCTAGTTCTCTCTCTGCTTCAGTCTCTCATGTGTGGAGTTGCCAAGTGAATCTGCCTACATCACAGATTGGATCGTGTCACTGCCTAGCTATGAAAAGCTTTATGACTGCCCACACTCTGCAAAGAAAGATGCAGGCTCTTCATGGGACATTGAGGGACTTTTAGGGGATTATTTGTTGCCTGGTAGACCAAGGCATGTGCAGAATAAACCTGGTTGGTAGTTGGGGAAGGGACTTTCAGGTTTCATGGATTCTTGTTCCAACCTATTCTCCCTCCTTAGCCATTTCTGTGGACCCTCACATACTTTCCTGACCATTTAGGGTCCTGCACCGTGGATTCATTGTGTTTCATTTTTTTTTCTATGTATAGAATTCTAAGCCTCTTCCACAGCCACTACGCAAGTCCTAGGCAGCTTCTCAGACCCTGTTCCCTCCCAACTTTTCCTTGAGGCGTTCTCAACTCTCTGTCCCAGGGTTCTTTCCCTCTTCTGAGTCTGAACATCTTTATAGCTCAGTTAGTTAGTCAGTTATTTTGTGCCAAGGGTTGAACACAGGGCTTCACACATGCTAGCCAAGTGTTATAGTACTGAATTCTATCCCCCAGCTCTTTTTTTTTTCCAAAAAAAACCCAACTTTTTCTTTTGAGTCAGAGTCTCACTAACTTGCCAAGGCTGGCAATTCACTCTGTAACTCAGGCGGGCCTTGAACTTGCGTTCTTCTGGCCTCAGCTTTCTGAGGAGCTGAGATTACAGGCCTGTATAACTAGGCCCAGTTTAGCATTTTATTTATTCATTATATTTAATAGGCTATTTAGTGTGTGTGGCGTGGGTTGGGGGTGGTATGGGGGAATAGGGGAGGGGAGCGTACACATGGGAGGCCCTTTCAGCCCTTGTGAGTTTTTTTTCAGGAGTCATCTATCTTGATCTTTTGAGAAAGGTCGTTCACTGACACTTGGGGATCTCTGATTAGACTAGGTTGACCAATGAGCCCCAAGGATCTGCTCAATTATTTGCCAACACACTCAGCATTTTTATGAAGGTTCTGAGGATTGAACTCAGATCCTTATGCTTGGGAGGCAAGCACTTTAATGACTGAGCTAGCTCCTCAGCCCTTAATGTAAGGTTTGTTGAAAATTGGTGAGCTATAAAAGGTTTCAAAATGGGTAATGACCAAAAATTAATTCAAAGTCAAAGGCATAATGAATCTGAGGTGATCCTGGAAGTGCATGCAAAAATGGTGATGTTCCTGAAGACTTGGTTCTAAAAGTACAACATATACACTTCACACTGCACATGCCGTCACAACAGACATCAATAAACCTGCCTAAAATATCTTGTCTTAGACTCCAAATTTTTGAATGTTATGATATACAGTATTATTACTGTACACGAAAAACTTTTCACTTTTTATTTTTGGTTTTTCATTGAGACAGGATTTCTCTGTGTAACAGCTCTAGCTATCCTGCATCTCGTTCTGTAGACCAGGCTGGCCTGTAACTCACAGAGATCCACCTGTCTCTGCCTCCTGAGTGCTGGGATTAAAGTTGTGCACCATTACTACAGGCTCAAACTTTTCTACTCTTATAAAAAAAAACATAATTTGCTGGGCGGTGGTGGCGCACACCTTTAATCCCAGCACTCTGGAGGCAGAGCCAGGCGGTTCTCTGTGAGTTCGAGGCCAGCCTGGGCTACCAAGTGAGTTCCAGGAAAGGCGCAAAGCTATACAGAGAAACCCTGTCTCGAAAAAACAAAACAAAAAAAAAACCAAAAAAACAAACAAACAAACCATAATTTATAAAAAAAAAAAGAATGACTTTCAGTATTTTCCTACTGTCTGTGGTGATATTTTGTGTATGCTTTAGCAAATAAAGCTTGCCTGAAGATCAGAGGGCAAAGCCAGGCACTAGTTAGCCCTAGAGGCCAGGCAGTGGTGGCACATACCTTTAATTCCAGCCCTTGGGAGGCAGAGGCAGGAAGATCAGAAGTTCAAGGCTACCCTGGGCTACACAAGTTTGATCCAGTCTAGAAGAGAAACAGAGCCAGGCAGTAGTGGCACACACCTTTGATTCCAGCACTTGGGATCTCCTGCCTTTAATTCCAGCACTAGGGAGGTGGAGATTAGAAGTAATATGGCTGGGCAGAGAGAAGAATATAAGGCAAGAGGAGACAGGAGCTGAGAGCTCTTTCAGGCTGAAGATTCGGTAGAGGTAAGAATGCTAGTGGCTGGCTGTTCTGCTTCTTTCATCTTTCAGCATTTACCCTGATATCTGGCTTCAGGTTTTTATTAAGACCTATTAGGATTCATGCTACAACTGTCATTCTTCAACATATAAGTATCAAGTCAATCTATATTTGTATTGTATTGTCAGAATGTTTGATTTAAAAAATTGCTGTTTGATGGGCTGACTTGAGTTTAATAAAAATGCAACCATGGGCTGGCAAAACGGCTCAACAAGATAAGGCACCTCTGCCCCTACTGCCAAGCCTAAGGACCTTGGAAATGCACATGGTGGAGGAAGGAGAGAACTGACTCCTGCAACTTGTCCTCTGACTTCCACTGCACGTTCTACGGCAAGGTGCCCTGTGCCGTAGCTACACCACCCACCCCACATCCATGCACAGGGCCTGAAAATAATAAATGAAATGCACCAAGGTTTTTAAAAAAAATCACTAAGTGAATTTTGCCTTAGTAGTAAGATAGAATTTCTGAAACTATCCTAATGACATTTCTGCCACTTTGTATTATGTGTTTGTATGAAGTACCATTCTTCATATTGACAATTACAAAACCAAAATATCAACCAACTCTAAAAACATTGAAAATGTTCTATGTCCTACAGTATCAGATGTTTAGCTATGATTTAATTTTTACATAAAAATAAATAGGCATTCATCTAATTAGTATGTGAATTTCCTTTTATCTTTGATAAATGATAAAAGTTGTGTACAACAAATATTTGTTTTAAAATACACTTATTTGTGATATATTATCAGTGTTAGATCTGCATTTCTGGTTTGTATAACTATATATAAGGAGAAGCATGAAAATCTCAAGGGTGAATGGTGCTGATGGTTTTTTTCTGGTTCTTTTTTAAATTAAATTTATTCATTTGTTTTCTATCCCAACCATAGTTTGCCCTCCCTCCTCTCCTCCCATTCCCCCTCCACCTCTGCTCTACTCCCTCCCCGCATCCACTCCTCCTCCTTTTCTACTCAGAAAGGGACAGGCCTCCCATGGGTATCAGCAAAGCATGGCATATCAAGTTCCAGTAAGACTAAGCAGCTCTCCTTGTATTAAGGCTGGGCAAGGAAACCCAGTATGAGGAATAGATTCCCAAGAGCCAGCCAAAGCATTAGGGACAGGCCCTGATTAGACAGCTAGGAGTCCCACAAGAGGGCCAAGCTACACAACTGTCACATATATGTAGAGGGCCTAGGTCAGTCCCATGCAGACTCCCTGGTTGTCGTTCCATACTCTGTGAGCACCTATGAACCCAGGTTAGTTGTTTCTGTAGGTTCCCTTGTGATGATCTTTGGCTCCTCCAATCCTTCCTCCCTCTCTTCAGCGGGATTCCCCTAGCTTGACCCAATCCTTGGCTGTGGGTCTCTGAATCTGTTTCCATCAGTTACTGAATGAAGGATCTCTCATGACAATTGGGTAGTCACCAATCTGATTAGAGGAGATGGCCAATTCAGCCTACCTACCCACTATTGCTAGGAGTCTTAGCTGGGATCATCCTTGTAGATTCATGGGAGTTTCTCTTGCATCAGGTTTCTACCTGACCCCAAAATGCACCCCCATATCAAGACATCTTTTTCAGTACTCTCCCCCTCTATCCACCCCTCAACCTGATCCCTCATGTTCCCATCCCTACCCGTCTCCAGTCTACCCAGATGATCTCTTCTATTTCCCCGTCTGAGGGAAATCCATAATCTCCCTTGGGCTCTCCTTCTTACCTAGCCTCTCTGGGTCTATGGATTGTAGCATGGTTATCCTTTACTTTACAGTTAATATCCACTTATGAGTGAGTACATAGCATGTTTGTCTTTCTAGGTGTGGGTTACCTCACTCAGGATGATTTTTTTCTAATTCCATCCATTTGCCTGCAAATTTCCTGAAAGGCACTGATGATAAGAAAATTTAAGAAGTCCTGCTCTAGTGTCAAACACTAGATCTTGTTCTGGCATGTCAAACTGTCAGTTTTATCTACATTTATGTATACCCATTGCCAAGTAAATATTGATAGAGTTTGTAAAAGATATATCTGACACCTACCTACATAATAGTTAACACTGTTAAAGCATTTAAAGCATTTTAAGCATATAGAAAAGTTATCAAAGGGCCAGAGAGAGGACTGTGTGGGTAAAGGCACTTGCTCCCAAGCCTGATCTGAGTTTGATCCCTGGAACCCTTACACACACACACACACACACACACACACACACACACACACACAGAGAGAGAGAGAGAGAGAGAGAGAGAGAGAGAGAGAGAGAGAGAGAGAGAGAGAGAGAAAGAGAGAGAGACTAAATAAATAAATAATAAAAATAAAAACTACCAAAATGACAGACAGCCCTACTAGCAATTCCTACTTTAACAGAGACTAAATATTTAAGCAAATTTGGCTTAGAAATTTGGGGGTTGGGCATGGTCTCCAATACCTTTCATCCCAGCACTTGGCAGGCAGAGAGGTAGGTAGACTTCTGTGAATCTGAGGCTAGCCTGGTCTACATAGAGTTCCAAGTCAACCAGGGCTACATAGTGAGACCTTGTCAAAAACAAAACAAAACAGCAACACACATACACACTTAAAATAAATAGATAAAAGAAATAAATAAAAACTGCCAAATTTTGCTTAGGAATTTTTAACAGAAAGAACATGAAAACATCACAGCCAGCAATTCAGTCACATTTCTGTGCCCATAACCAATGTATATGACTTGCTCTTTCCTATCTCTCTCCAGAGACCTCCCACACATGGAAGACATCAACCCCTAAAGATTGCAGCTTCCAGGCTCCTTTGACTTCTGTCTTTCAGACTTGTAGAAGACCAGAGGCTACATGAGAGAACCCTGCTGCCTCGCTAACAATAGGATAGCCAGATAAAATACAGGCTGCCTGGATAAATTTGAATTTCAGATAAACACTAAATGATGTTTCAAGTATAAGTTTATTAGCTACATTTATATTTAAAAATTCACTCACTGCTTATCTGAAAATCCTATCTCCAACATGTCTTGGATGTTGTGATTGGGTTTGCTTGTTCATTTGGTTTTGAAAGACAGTTCTCATAGAGCCTACGTTAGCTATGAACTTACTGTGTAGTCAAAGCTAACCTTGAGCTCCTCACCTCCATCTCTACTCTGGAGTGCTATAATTACAGGGGAGTTCCCCATTCCTAACTGGTATGTAAATTATTTGGTTTCATGTTTATTTATTTATTTTTAAGACAGGGTCTTACTGTGTAGCCATGACTAGCCTGAAATTCACTGTGTAGAACCCTGGGAACTTGTATCAATCCTATTGTTTCTGCCTCTCAAGTGCTGGGTTTACAGTCTTGGGCCACTAGGCCCAGTTTGTTTCTTCTTTTAAGTTTAATTTTAATTTATGTATATGGGTATTTGGCCTACATATATATCTGTGCACCATACGTATGCCTGGTGCCCAAGGAGGCCAGGAGAGCCCATTAGATCCTCTGGAACTAGAGTTACAGATGGTTATAAGCCACCATGTGGGTTCTGGGAATCAAACCTAGATGCTCCCAAAGAGTCTTGAATTCTGAACCACCTCTCCAGATCCATCTCCATCATAAGATGTCCCTCAATCTACTTATCAGTCATCAGTGACCTCTATTGGGACAGTTAATCACAGGTGAGGCTTGGCTGTGGGATGACCATATAAAGACCATGATTCTCTGGGACTATTAACAACTGTCCTAGAGGCATGTCCACAGAGAAAGTTGAAGGAGTTTGCTCCTGTCTCAAGCTCAGCATATGGAGGGGGGTGCTTTGTCTTCAATTAATCCTAAGCATGGCAAATGCCTCTGAGGCTGCCAATGGGAAATTGCCTTTGATCCAAGTCCCCCTCCTGGGGCCCAGTTATTCCCCTGAGCATCACACTTGATCTGGAAAGTCTTGCCTATTTGCCTATTTGGAGACAGTTTCTTGGCTGTCAGGGCATTACAAAACAAGTCTACAGATGAATGCCTGGAAAGGTACTAATGATGGTGAAACAGGTTGCTTCCTAGGATCATTTATGTTTTAAACAGTAATCTCAAAGACCATTCTAGTACTTAATACAGGTAAATGCAACTTCCTCGCCTTCCAGAGAAGTCTTTGTATTCTTTGATTCATTTTCCCGTGAGAGTATATTATTTTTCACCATCCAGAAGAATTCACTGGAGATGGAGATATTTTAAACAAGTCTGGATGGAGCTGTTTTCCCAGCTTCTTCTGACACTGCCCCAAAGCAGCAGAATTGTTCCTAGCTGTCCCCTAGTGCCATCTGCTGACAAAACACCGGGCACCTGAAAGAACTTCACAGTGTGGTTTACAAGAGCACTTGTTTCTTCCTTAAAGGGGAAAGAAACCATGTATCTCCTTGATTAAGTTAGGTCAGATTGGTTTTGCGTTTGTCTTGTTTTGCTGTTAGGTTGAAGAAGTTTTCTGCTTCCATATAGCTGTCAACCTTTCAAAAGCTGTCGGTCAAGCTGGTGTGATTGCACAAACCAGCAAATCTCCACACTGGGGAGGCAGAGTCAGGAGGATCAGGAGTTCAAGACCAGCCTGGGCTACATGAGACCTTGTCTCAAACAAACAAACAAACAAACAGAAACAAAAGAAACCGCACAAAAGAAGACCCAAAGGAGATGGAAAGATAGCTCCAATGTTACCGTCAAGAGTGCTTGCTGCTCTTCCAGAGGATCTGAATTTACTCCCAGGACCTGCACTGGATGACCTACAACTGCTTATAATTCCAGTTCCATGGGATTTGATGCCTCCAAGGGCACCAAACTCAGGTGCCCTGTGTCTCTGTCTCTCTTTTTCTCTCCCTCTTTCACAAACAAAATTAAAAATAAAAAGCTCAAATTGTTAAAAAAAAAAAATAAAGCAACAAAGGAAACAAAAGCTTGCTCAATCCTGATGACCTGACTTCCACCCTTTAGACCCACATAGTGGAAGGAAGAAAACTAACTTCTGTACATTGTCCTCTGACTTCTACACATACACTGTTCCGAGGATGTGCCCCTACGCATGATGTTCATGCTAAGATAAATACATATATAAAAGAGGAAGAATGAAAGCTTTGGATTAGCTAAGGTGGTACTGCTTCCTGGCTGGACTCTATCTCAAGGGATGTAGGCCTGAGCTAGCACGTACCCAACAAGGTTTCACATGATGTCAGTTTCCCTGATGCAAGGGCCACATTTCAATTTTGACAAGATAGAATGGAGAAGTACACATGCCTGGGTGGGGGACATTTTGGGGGAAGAGAGGGGAAGTCTTATCTTCCTTAACCTGTGTCAAAAATTGATTTCTTTCTAGTTGACCCACAGTGCCATCTAGTGTCCAAAAACAGCAGGCAGCCGTCTAAACTCCAAAACAAGGTTTAGTTAGTGGTATTGGCCCGTAATCCCAACTCAGGAGGTGGATGTAGAAGAATCAGAAGTTCAAGGTTATTCTCCACTACATATCGAGCTGAGGTCAACCTGTTTTATATAAAACCTTGTCCAAACAAACAAACAAAGCCCGAGAACAAAACTGTCCCTAGTGGTGCAGTGCATGCCTATAATCCTGACTCCGAGAAGGCAGAGAAACTGGGACCTCTGGGACTTGTTGATAATCTGCTCTAGATAAATAGGTGAGCTCTAAATTTAGTGAGAAACTTTGTCTCAAAATATAAGATTGCAAGGGATTGAGGGAGACACTGATGGTGATCTCTGGTTTACACACACAAACATACATGTGCACATGTTCCTGCACACACTCATCTATGCATATAAGCATGTACACACACACACACACACACACACACACACACACACACACACACACACACACACGAATAAATTTCTGGAGACCAGGCATTTGGTGGCACATGCCTATAATCCCAGCCCTTGGGGATTCAGAGTCTCGATACTGAGTTCAAGACTCAAAACCAGCCTGGTCTACATGAGATTCTGTATCAAAAAAAAAAAAAAGTAAATTTCTGTTTTAAAGTCACAAAATTTGTGATAACTAGTTACAACAGTTGTTAGAAATGAATATGGTATTATTTAGAAAGCCCATCTACTGTTGTCCAGTCCATGACACACAACACCAAAGATGTAGAGAGAGAAGTAATTGAGCAATCAGAGCTTTTCATTCCTCCTGACTTTTCCCACCTAAACCACAGAACTATCTTATGTTTTTTCTTAAATTATGAGTTATTAGGGGGCTGGGAAGAGGGCTGAGTCAGTGATTGCAATGCAAGTGAGTGTTTGTAAACGCTGGGCAGGGCCCCTGACCCACCTGCTGTCCTAGCACTCCGATCCCCGGGCCAAACTGACTAGCTGCATGAGCTGAATAGGTAAGCTCTAGGTCCAAGAAAGACCCCATTTCAATAAACAAGGTAGAGCACGATTGAGGCAAAGGCCTGATGTCAACTTCCGGCCTCCACATGCACACTTACACACAGGCACACACACACACACACACACACACACACACACACACACACACACACACACACATCTGTGCATGCATACGGGCCCATACACGTGAAAATATACAGATTAGACTGGCCTCCAATTCGTGTTGATCCTCTTGTCTTTGAGTATTGAGATAACAAGAGCATGCCACTGTACTTTGTGTTATTATTATTATTATTGTATCTGAAAATTCTAATAGGGACAAGCATTTTTCTGAAAAAGATAGCCACACTTCCTTTCTACCAGTGACATGATCTTTTCATGGTACCTAACCCCTCACAAAAGCAAAACAATTTTCAACTACATTAGGATACTAATTTTCCATCTCTTTTCTGATATTCCTTCTCAGACTTCTTCTTTGTCAAGTTACTCTTTAATCACCTTCAAATTTAGGTAAATTGAGAACATTGCTAGGAAAAGTGTCAATGGATTAAATATTCACCTAAAGCCATATATAGAAACCCCAGTTTCAGGATTCTATTTCACACCTGTAATTAAAATGGATGAGAGCAGCTTGAATTCTCACTGGGTAGAGTCTCTGCAGGCCAATCTCCTTTGTGGATCCCATTTAAAGTTTGTATTAATTACACATTCCATCTAATTATGACTCCTACTTCATGGTTCTCCTACCCTGTACTGTATGCTCTGGATTTAAAGTCAGACCTGATAGTGATTTCTCTCTACGTTCATGCTACTTATGTTTTCTGAGACTAAGACTCTATACTAGGCTGAATATGAAGTCCCTGTGTCCCCAAGAATGACCTCGAATTTCTGACCCTTTTGCCTCTACAATTATGCAACATCATGCCATGCTGGTGAGGTATCTAGGGCCTAATACATGCTAGGCAATCACTCTCCCAATGGTGCTATGTCTTCCTCCAGTCCCTATGCTTTTCTTTACTGTAGAAAATTAGGTTTGTGTCTTGAAATTCATCTTGTCTGGGGAAACTCTTTAAAAAACTGTATTGTAGCTGGGAGTGGAGGGAGTGGGTGTGAGGTGGTGGTGCGTGCCTTTAATCCCAGCACTGGAGAGACAGAGGCACATAGATCTCTGTGAGTTCAGGGCCGGCTCACTGCTCTACAAAACTAGTTCCAGGACAGTCAAGGCTACACAGGGAAACCCTGTCTCAAAAAAACCAAAAATAAATAAATGTATTTGTGTGTGTGTGTGTGTGTGTGTGTGTGTGTGTGTGTGTGTGTGTGTGTGTGTGAGTGTGAGTGAATGCCAGAGCACACTTGTGCAAGTCAGAGAACACCTTGTAAGAGTCAGTTCTTTCCTTCCATGTGGATCCTGGGATAGAACTCAGGTCAGCAGGCTTAGCAGAAAGTGCCTTTACCATTGAGTCATTTCTCTGGTCCTTATCTCAGGGACTCTTCCCTGCAAGTGTTGCCACCATTAATGGGAGTCTGCAGCTTCAATGACTTGTCTTTTCCCAGGCCATCCTAGCTGAGTTTGAGGGCAAAAGCTGTGGGAAGCACAGGCACTCCAGTGTTTTACAGATAACAGCCCACATGAGGCAGCTTGTGCAGACAGCTGCTCCTGCAGCTCCACAAGGCTTAACTCCCATGTGTTGATGCTGCAACTGGACGTGGATTTTACTTTTTCTCTCATGACTTCCCACTAAGAACTTTATAATGCAGTGAATGTCAAAATCTCTAAAGCTTAAAAACACTGATTTCACAGTAATTGAACACCTTTAACATTGTCAAAACCATATGACACAGAGACACAGAAGGTGGCTATAAGAGGCATAAGCCCAGCAGAAATGAGCACAGACAAAAATAGAGAGGAACATGGCCATATACCCAACATATAGATACCACATGGGATAGGAAGATTGGTGAAAGTTCTTATATGTTCAAACAGACTGGGATGTGAAATTTTTAAAATATCAAATCATGTAGGCTGATTTTTAGTGTTTGGAATATTTTATTTATTTAGTTCTGAGACAGAGTCTCATGTATTCCTGGCTGGCTTTAAACTTATTATGTAGCTGAGGTTGGTGTTGAACTCTTGATCTACCTCTTACTTCTATCTTCCCAGTGTTAGGGTTAAAGATGTTCACCACTATGCCCTGTTTGTGCAGTGCTGGGGTTCAAACTAAGAGCTTTGTGAATGCTAGGCATGCACTGAGCTACATACCCAGCCTGAGCTTGTGAACCTTTTTCTTTTTAAAAAATTATTTTTTATTTAGGTGTATGTGTCTAAGTGTGTATATGCCAAGAGTGTGTGTAAGTGTGTGTGCATGAGCACGTGTGTGTGTGTGTGTGTGTGTGTGTGTGTGTGTGTGTGTGTGTGTGTGTGCAAAGGGGCCAGAAGAGGGCTTCAAAATCCCTGGAGCTGGAGTTACAAGCAGTTGAGAGAGAGCCAAGCATTGTGGGTTCTGGGAACTGAACTTGGGTTTTCAGGAAAAGCAGAAAGTATTCTTAACCACTGAGCCATCTTTCCTCCCGAGCTTCTGAGTATTGATGCCCTTAATTTCCTGGATGCTGCAGCTGTAGCATGACTTTTAATCTACAGCCAGATGAACATCAGGCCAAATGTCATTTATCTTCTGTGCTTCTGTGGCTGATTCTGATTTCTTTGTTGGTGTCTAGTTTGCTCTGAACTGGAAATAAAATGAACTTTTTAAGCAGTGCTCTTCAACCTGTGGCTTTTGACCCCTTTAGGGGGTTGAATGACCCTTTCACAGGGGTTGACTTAGACTGCAAGAAAACATAGATATTTAAATTGTGATAATGGTAGCAAAATTACAGCTATGAAGTAGCAATGAAAATAATGTTTTGGTTGGGATCACTACAACATGAAGAACTGTATTAAAGGCTCGCAGTGTTAGGAAGATTGAGAACCACTGCTGTAAAGCTAACCAACTGCTGAAGGTCAGAGACTTGGTAGCAGTGGGAGGAGGTAGGTTTTTTAAGCGAAGTAGAACCTTCTATGGTACCAGGCTTGCCCTAGAGATGAGACACATGTTTATTATGTAACTCATTATGCAGTAGAAAATTCAAGGCAATAGAAGGAGGCAGGTTGTGAGATACAGTGAAAAAATATTTTCCTCAAATGATTACTGTGGGCCACACCTAGTAATTACAATTAAATTTCATTAATGACTACACTAGCAACACTGAGTTTATCGTTGAGCTGAAGTGTACCTTTGCATTTTGTATAATGAAAAGGTCTGTTTCACAAATTAATTACTAATGCAGACAAGATTATTGAGTGGAGGGGTTGTTTCTAGTCCTTTCAAAGGCAACCATTTACATATCACATGTAAACACTTGATAAGTATAAGTACTCAGTATACTGGTAGAATCTTATCTATTTGCTAAAATGGGTTCCACAGACTGTATTCAGCTCAGTTCCAGATGCTATGTACTCTTAAAAGCATGAACTTTGGCATTAGATAAAAATATTCTGGGGCTAGCTCAGCAGTTAAAGAGCACTGGTTGCTAGTCAGAGGACTAAATTCCAGCGCTCACAACCTTGTTGCTCCAGTCACAGGGGATATGATGTCCTCTTCTGGCCTCCTCAGATGCCAGGCATGCACATGGTACAAAGACATACATTCAGGTAAAACATTCATACACTTAAAAGGAAACCAAATAAATGTAGAAATATTCCTCTTATTATATTAGCAAATATGTTATCATCTTATTGAGGTTATTTCTAACAATAGAATAATAATAAGCAGCCTAGCCTAGTGATCTCATGTTTTTTGTTGTTCATTTTTTGTTTTGTTTCTTAGATATTGGATCTTGCTATATAGCCCTGGCTGGCTTGGCATTCACTGTGTAGCTTAGGCTGGTCTTGAAATTGCAGCAATTCTCTGCCTCAGTTTCCTGAGTACTAGGAATTTAAGTGTGCTTTCCCTATGCCCGATTTCAAAACATCTCATTTTTATGAATGAGTAAGTTCTGGTTCAAAAGCTTAATAAGGGTTGGGGAAATGGTTCCTTTGGTAAAGTTCTTTGTTGCAAAAGCATGGTGTTTTAGTTGCTTTTCTACTGTTATACAGATAGAAGAAAGAGTTTTGTTTGGTTGGAGCCTCCAGCTTGCCCCTGCAGGATCTGGGAAGCCCTATTTCTCTCTCTCTCTCTCTCTCTCTCTCTCTCTCTCTCTCTCTCTCTCTCTCTCTCTCTCTCTCTCTCTCTCAACCCAGTCCTCTCAAAGAGCCTCTGAACAAAGGAAAGGCACCAAAAAGCTCAGTTCCACATTCCTAGTGACTATTACAACTTCCTCTCCTGAAGTTGCCAGCCACCCAAGTCCCTGCCTAAGTGCTCAGCTTTTGACCATACTTGGACACAAATCCGGCTTGTGGCAGACACATCATCACCCCTTGCCTACAACCTATAAAATCTCCCTGATTTAGTTAAGGATCTCGATTCCTCTGGTCCACCAGATAACCCACCTATGAGATGCTTTATTCAGTATACTTGTTATACTTTTTCAATTTGGCTTGATCTGGCAGAGGCCAGCAGAGAGACTTATGGGGGGGGGGGCAGAAAACCTACTAGGTTTATTGTGTTTTACAATTCCAGATAGAGTCCATGGATCATGGCAGCAGGCAGGCAGGCAGGCATGATGCTGGAGCTGGAGCTGAGAGCTTACATTCTGAGACAAAAAAACATGAGGCAGAGAGAGAGAGAGAGAGAGAGAGAGAGAGAGAGAGAGAGAGAGAGAGAGAGAGAGAGAGAGAGAAAGAGAGAGAGAGAGGGAGAACAGAGAATCACTTGGGCTTTTGAAACCTCAAAGCCCACCTCCAGTGATATACATCCTCTAATAAGGCCACACCTCCTAATCCTTCCCAAACAGTCCCACCAATTGGGGACTGTGATGGTTTGAAAGAAAATGGCCCCCAAAGGGAATGGCACTATTAGGAGGTATGGCCTTGTTGCAGGAAGTGTGTCACTGTGGGAGCGAGCTTTGAGGTCTTTTGCTCAAGCTTCCCTTAGTGTGACAGTCAGTTGACTTCTTGTTGCCTCTGAGTCAAGATGTAGGACTGTCAGCTCCAGCACCACATCTCCCTGCACACCAGCATGATCCCTGCCATGATGATAATGGATTGAGCCTCTGAAACTGTAAGCAAACCACTTTCAATTAAATGTTTTCATTTGTAAGAGTTGCCATGGTCATGGTGTCTCATCACAACAATAAAAACCCTAAATCAAGGACCAAGCACTCAAATATATGAACCTATGAAACTACCCCACACAAAGATCTGAGTTCAATTCCCAGAGCCATGAGTTTTGTGTTTTATTTTTAAAGCTGGGCATGGCAGTATGTATCTATAATCTAGCCCTTTCAAGATGGAGATAAAAGGATCCCTGGGGCTTGTTGGCCAGCCAACCTAGTCAAATCAGCAGGCTTCATGTTTAATGAGAGACCCTGTCTCCAAAAAATAAGGTGAGCGATAGAGAAAGATTCCTGATGTTGACTTCTGTAGACAAATTTCTAAATAGTCTTAGTAAATAAAAGACACGAAGCCAAATATAGGGGATAAAGCCTTAGAGAGATCAGCGAAATAGGGAAAGCCACCAGTCAACCTATGTCTATATGCCCAGCACAAATGAGACCCTGTGTTCAATCCCCAGCACAGCATAAACATGTGGTGCATGCCTGGAACCCCATTTCCAAGTCTCAGAAGGACCTTTCTCCCCACACCCAACTTAATGCTGAGAAGCAAATGCACACACTGAAATAGGTGGAGGTGAAGAGTTCACCTAGCAAAACAAAGAAATTGGAGAATTTTTGAATGACAGGATGTATTACAAAAGAGTTAAAGGACATGTTCCAAAAGTATTTTCAGTCAACAGTTTGAAGATGAGGAAATTTTAGAGATACAGAGAGAAGAGGCATTCCCCCGCCCCCCCATCCCCCGCCGCCTATAAACTCCAGTAAACATAATCCAAACTTTTGTGAGGGGTTGAGTATAGGTGTACATGTTTGTGTGTGCATATATGTATGCAGGTGGGCATGCAAATGTGTGTGTACACATATGAAAGCTAGAAGTCTGTGGTGATATTTTATTTGTGCTGAAATGTGGTGATATTTTATTTGTGCTTTAATAAATAAAGTTTGCCTGGAGATCAGAGGAAATAGCAAGCCATTTTAAGTAAACAAAGAAGTGAGGCAGTAGTAGCACATGCCCTTAATCCTATCACTTAGCAGGCAGGATCTCTGTGTGTTCAAGGCCACTCTAGGGAACAGAGCCAAGCGTGGTGACACATGTCTTTAATCCCAGTACCAACCATAGAGGTCTGGAGGTCTGTACAGACAGACAGAAAGTGACAGAGCTATGTAGGAAGAGGAAGTGAGGTAGCTGGGCTAAGAGAGCCAATGAGAGGGCAGAACAACAAGGCAATAAAGGCGTGGGTAGACAGGAAGTAACTCACATTTGGAAGCTGCAGAGTTGGTGAGGTAAGGTTGGCTGGCGACTTTCCCTATTTTCCTGATCTTTCTAAGGCTTTCACCCCAATGTTTGGCTCCACGTTTTTTATTATTGAGACCATTTAGAAATTTGTCTACAACCAATTGAATGTGATATTTTAATGTGTGGTTGTTCACACATCTTTTTGCATAAAATTGTTATTGAATCTTGCTGCTTTATTGTATTCTTATACTGTATACACAGTTTACATATCCTGCAGTGAATTAATCCACACTGTTCATGGGTATTTGTGTTGGTTTCAGAGTTCTGGTGTCATACCTTATACTATTAGTCAGTATGTATATATACCTGTCCCTAGGATTCATGTGTAACAATTTCTCAGGGGTACATTTTGGAGTATAATTAGTGGATCAGAGAATATGTGACTGTTCTTCATGATGTATGATTACACCAATTTATAAAGTGATTTTATGAATTTGTAGTAAAAGTAATGCATAAAAGATTCTGTTGTTTTGTTTTTTGTTTAGCACTTGATATTGTGAGAGTTTCAAATTTGCAAAGAAATGAACTTGAATCTCATGTGATTGTGGTCCTAGGTTGAATACTCACAAGCATTGAACAACAACAACTTCTTTTTTTTGAGACAGGATTTTTCTGTGTAGCCCTGGCTGTCTTGGAACTCGCTGTGTAGACCAGGCTGGCCTCAAACTCACAGAGATCCACTGGTCTCTGCCTCCTGAATGCTGGGATTAAAGGCATGTATCACCACCTGGTCTTGTTCTTTTTTGAGACATATTTGGATGTTTTTTGTAGGCAAGCACAGCTGCTCCTATACTCTTGAGGAGTACTATCCTTCCTATGTTCAGGAAAGAAGATTCTCTCTCAGGAATCTCTTCCTATTAGACAGAATTCTCATTTTTAAAAGGGATACATGCAGAGCATTATGGGGAAGGGGATACCTGTGTAGCAGTTTAGATCAGTGGAATGGTAATGAATGTGTGAGTGATGTTACAGTATCCATTTTCATCCATCCATACACACACACACACACACACACACACACACACATCCATCCAGCTGTGTGTTTTAGATAGTATCTCATTGTGTATCTCATGTTAGACTTGAATACGGTATCATCCTGGCTTAAGAGTCTTTTTTGCTGGCATCATGGCCATCTAGCACCTCACCAACTGCTGAACCTTTTGTTTTTGTTTTGGGGTATTATGTCTCCCTATTACCTGTGCTCCTCTGACACTTGATATATGTAGCTGAAGACTTCCTGGTCCTGCCTGGCCCACAGTCAGGACAAATCTCTCACCCACCAGTCCCGCAGCTGCTCAGACCCAAGCAAACACACAGAGACTCATATTACTTATAAGCTCTATGGCCATTGTAGGCTTCTTGCTATCTAGTTCTTATATCTTAAATTAACCCATTTCTATAAATCTATGCCTTGCCACATGGCTCGTGGCTTACTGGTATCTTACAACATGCTTCTCATCATGGTAACTGGCAGCCAGCGTCACTCTGCCTCTGCCTTCCACATCCCAGCATTCTCCTCTCTCCTTGTCCTGCCTATACTTCCTGCCTGGCTACTGGCCAATCAGAACTTTATTTATCAATCAATCATCCACAGCAGATATATGTCCCAGATTCTCTTGACATGATGATCCTCCTGCCTCTGCATTCTGGGTGATGGGATTATATTCATGGGTAAGTATTGAGAAAATGTCTGGGCTTTTTGGAAACATTTTATTCTTTTTTTTCTTTCCCTCTAGGTCTTTACCTCTGTTTCTCAATCTGTCTGTCTAACTTTGTCTTCCCCCTTCTGATTCTCTTCCTCCTTTTATATGTCCTCCATATTCTCTTTCTCCTTTAAGAGTATCCCTGTAGCCAGGCGGTGGTGGCACATGCCTTTAATCCCAGCACTTGGGAGGCAGAGCCAGGCAGATCTCTGTGAGTTCGAGGCCAGCCTGGTCTACAGAGCGAGATCAAAGACAGGCACCAAAACTACATGGAGAAACCCTGTCTTGAAAAAAACAAAAACAAAAAGAAAAGAGTCTCTCTGTATTCCCAGCCGAGCTTGAAGTATGCATAGTTCATAGTTCATGTGGCTTAGAGATGCTGATTCTTTAACCTTACCCCAAAGTGTGCTAGGATTTGAAGCATGTCCCACACAAGGAGCTTTAAAATCATTTTTGTATTCTATTTTTTCCTCACTGCTTTTATTTAGTACTGGCAATTTGATGTAGGCAAAAGCTATAACCCCAGCTCCCATTTTGACTTGATTATTCTGAAAAATGAGACATGTGTGTAGTACATGTATATAGGTGTTTTGTTGTTGTTTGAGACAGGGTCTGACAATGTATTACTGGCTAGCTTGGAACTTATTATGCAGACTGGCTTTGAACTCACTGATAATCAGTCTGTTTCTGTTTTTCCAAGTGCTGGGATTAGATATGTATACCACCACACTTTGCCTGGGGTGTTTTCTTTGTTACAACTTTAATTTTTATTTCATGTGATGGGTATTTTACCTGATTATATGTACATTACATATCTTCATTGTGCCCTCAGAGGCCAGACAAGAGTGCCAGATCCCCTGGAACTGGAGTTACAGATGATTGTGAGCCGGATGTGTGTAGATGTAATTCAGTGTAGATGTAGCCAACGGTTTTATCAAATAAAAAACACAGAGCCGATTCAGAGAAGAAAGCCAAGAGGTCAGAGCCAAGAGCCTCACCCTTCCTGATTCAGGGATCCTCCTCAGCCAAGAGAGCTCTCCGAAAGAGGGAGCCCTACTTCCTGTGTGTCTGTCTCTATAGTTTCTTTGTTCTGCCTTCTCATTGGTTGTAAACCCAATCATGTGACTGCCTTGTCACTGCCTGTATGTACCGCCCTCCAGGTCCTTAAAGGCATACGCCACCACTGCCACGCACTTGCTATGGCTCTAATAGCTCTGACCCCAGGCAACTTTACTTATTAACATAAAATACCACCACAGATGTGGGTACTAATATTTGAGCCTAGTTCCTCTGCCAGAGCAGCCATTGCTCTTAACTGCTGAGCCATCTCTCTGGTTGCCAGTGTATCTTATCTTTGTTTCTTTCTTTGTTTTTTTTGAGACAGGGTTTCTCAATGTGGTACTGACTGTCTTGGAAGTTTCTATGTAGACCAGACAGGCCTCAAATTCACAGATCCACATGCCTCTGCCTCCTGAGTGCTGGGATTAAAGGCATGTGCCACCATACCTTGCTCCCGGAGGGTTTTTTTTTTTTTACTTTTAAATGTCTATTTGTGTATGCAAGTGTGCATGCACATATGTGTATTTGAGTACAGGATATAAAAGCAGCCTCAGGAATTACCTTAGAAACACCAGCAGCCTTCTTGGAGGTTCATGTCTTACTGGTTTGTAGTTCACCAGTTAGGCTAGACTGACTGGCTATGCAGTCCTGGGATTCCTCCTGTTTCTGCCTCCTTAGGGCTGGAATTACAATTGTGTGCTACCCTAGTCAGCATTTTTATGTGGGTTCTGTGATCAAACTCAGGCACTTATTCTTACTAGGCAAGTAGTTTACCAACTGATCTATCCCCCCAGCACTATTTTTTATTTTGAGTCAAGTTCTCTCTGAGTTACCCAGCCTGGCCTTCATTCCCTCTTTATCTAAACCAAGTCTTAAAATTGTAATCTTCTTGCCTCTACCTCTGAAGTCAAAGTGATTAGA
The DNA here is from genome assembly GCF_007827085.1 of Peromyscus californicus insignis. Taxonomy (NCBI): domain Eukaryota; kingdom Metazoa; phylum Chordata; class Mammalia; order Rodentia; family Cricetidae; genus Peromyscus; species Peromyscus californicus. Next base: position 29,016,935 of record NW_026294391.1, on the reverse strand, counting down.
CCTGCAGTAACCACCTCTTGTCAAAAGCTCCTTTTATAATTTAGATATGAAAATTTTTTATATCAAGTTGTGGGAATTCTGCCATTTGGTATAATGGCCAATGGAATGGAGTGATTTGACCCAATGGGCATGGCCTTCTCTGAAGATAAATGACCATTTAAGAACTCAAGGAGAAGGAGGGTTGTGCTCTGTTGGACTGTGGAGGGCTAGCTGATGTCATGGCTTGGTGACCTTCTCCAGACCTTATGATGTAACACAAAATCTAATATGGTCTTTTAATAAAAAACCCAGAACCTGATATTAGGATAAATGCTAAAAGATCAGAGACAAAGGAACAAGCCACAGCTAATCTTACCTCTAGGACTCCTCAGCCTGAAAAAGCCTTTAGCTGAAAGGGGGCTTTAGTTCCTGCCTCCTCAGGCCTTATGTACCCTTCTCTGCCCAGCCATATCACTTCCTTCTTAGTGCTGGGATTAAAGGCTGTGTGCTTCCCAAGCAAAGGCCTGGGATCTCAAGTGCTGGGATTAAAGGCCTGTGTGCTTCCCAAGCAAAGGCCTGGGATCTTTGGTTGATAATTTTGTCAGGGTTAGACTGGGGCTTATGTGTTTGAGAGAAGGTGATCACAGAGATAAAGTGCCATTTTCATCACAATGTATCAAGGGTGGATGCTATCAATATGACTGATCACTGCTGATAGGCCAGGTTTCTCAACTATGTTACAGTTTTTCTCCATTGCAAAAGTGCATGACTAAGCAGAGCTGACTCTTCAGGATGGTGTGTGGTGAGGATTTTACTATAAGTATTAATTTAAAATTTTACTTTGTTGAAATTAAATTTAAAAATTAATTCTACAGTCACAGTAGGTGTGTTTTTAATTTTATTTTTATTGGAAATAGTTATTTTCATACAGATTATTCTGATCCCAGTTTCTCCTCTCTCCTCTCCTCTCAGACCCTCCCCACTTCCCCACACACCCAACTCCAAGCTTTCTCTCTCTCTCTGTTAAGAAAACCAACAGGTCAATGAAAAAGACAAACAAACAAGGGTAAAACAAAATGAACAAACAATAAGAATGAAAAACAAAATTAAGGAAGAGCACGAGAAGTGTATACACATGCAGACAAACAGGAAGACAGACAGACACACAGGAATACACACACAGACAACACATAAAACCTCAAAATTGGAAACCATTGTATGCAAGCAGAAGACCAGAAAAGTTTTTTTAAAAAAGCCAAAACACAGCAATATGAGACAAATCTCCAAAAATACATTTGTAACACGGAATCTAATTGGTCTTTTAATAAAAACCCCACTAGCCAGATATTGAGCTAAATGCTGAAAGATCAGAGAGACAAAGAAACAAGCCATGGCCACATCTCACCTTGCCAACTCCAGGAATCCTCTAACTGAAATCCTGAGTGCTCAGCTGAAAGGGGTCCAGCCGAGAAGAGGCTTCAGCCGAAAAGGGATTCAGCAGACAAGGGGCTCCTTAGCTGAAAGGCTTCAGCCAAAAGAGAGCTTCTGCAAAAAAGGATTCAGCTGAAAAGCTTTAGTTCCTGCCTCCTCACACCTTATATACCTTTTTCTGCCCAGCCATATTACTTCCTTCCTACTGCTGGGATTAAAGGTGTGTGACTCCCAAGTATTGGGATTAAAGGTGTGTGCCACCACTGCCTGGCTCTGTTTCTCTCCTAGACTGAGTCAATCTCATGTAAATCTCATGTAATCCAGGGTGGCTTTGAACTCACAGAGATCCAGACGAATCTCTGCCTCCCAAGTGCTAGGATTAAAGGTGTGTGCCACCACTGCCTGGCTTCTATGTTTAGTATAGTGACTTTTTCTGTTCTCTGATCTTCAGGCAAATTTTGTTAGGGTACAAAATATATCACCACATTCCCCCATCTCTCCCTGGTGAATGAAGAGGCAGCGATGCCACTTCATTCTGCATTCATGGGTGTACTGAATTGATTACTTAGACCTGGTAAGACCTGATTCAAGACTTCCATGTTGCACAATACCTGGTCCCTATGTGGCCTACGTTTACCTGGGCCTGCAGCTAGCCCACGCAAGTGGCCTACCGGCTTGCCAGCATTCAGAAGCCTTCTGGTGCTTGTAGCCAAAAAAACAAAAAACAAAAACCCAAAAAACAACAACAACAAAAAAAACACCCTCCCCCAGTCCCACAGCTAGGTGCATGGCCTGCTGCATGCCTGTCTTTTAAAATCTCCACTGTGTTGGACACACACAGTGGCTGCATGCTCCTCCTGCCCTGCTCCGAGCTGCCTGCAGGCATCTTATCTCCCACTCCATGCCTGCTGTCCCCCTGAGCCAGCCTGCATTTCAAGGCCCCAGCACCCATGTGCATTGTGATTCAGTGCCTCCTGAGCTGGTTTGTGTCCTGCGGCTAGCTTGCCTGGCCTGTCAGCCCAGGGAGCCCAATACCTTGAATGGCCCATCAGCCACCAGCGATCTGGCCATCCCCTTCTGCTGTGGGTTGGTCTTTCTGTATGCTGTGAATATGTGTTGCTCTCATAGGTTGATGAATAAAGCTGCTTTAGCTTATGGCAAGGCAGCTTAGAGCAAGATCGGAAATTCAAGCAGTGATACAGGAAGAAGAAAGGTGGAGTTGGGGGAGACACTGCAAGTTGCTGGTGAAACAGGATGTAATAGAACACAGATAAAGCCACAAGATTCATGGTGATACATAGATTAATAGAAATGGGCTAATTTAAGATGAAAAAGCTAGCTAGCAATAATCCTGAGCCATAGACCAAACAGTTTGTAATTAATATTAAGCCTCTGGCTGGTTATTTGGGAATAGGTGGTCTGGAGAGATTTGTATGTCTACATTTAGCACCCACCATTGGGCATTAATCTACATAGATCTGAGAAAGCTTAAAAAAGATTCTGAACACATAGAAACAGAACTGAATTGGGCTTTCTAGTCTCACAGTCTCAGGCCAGCAGCAGTGCAGAGATGCGTCTCCTGATAGCTGCCTGCGAGATGGAGCTGGCCGCCAGCTGCCATGAGCTAAGTGGTGGAGCAGACTCCTGAAGTCTCTCCCACAGGCCTTGGTACAGACAGGATTCTCCCAGCCACTGCCTGAAGTCTTAAACTATCAGCAAAAACTCTGGCAGCACGCTACATGGCAGATTTAGGCTTTTTCTCAGACAGATAAAAAGGCTAAAAGATACAGAATAAAAACAGATTCAGACAAAAAACTAAATGGGTCACAGTATGTTTAAAAATATGCATAGGCTTGAGAGACAGAAGGTATAGACAGTCATAAAAAGAAATATATAGTTTTAAAATAATTAAATAAAGTCCTTAAAAGGGAAATAAAATAATATAAAAAAAGCCAAGTAAAGATGGAAAATACACAGAAAGTCTGGCTTATGTATATTATTGTGTTTTCTTTACATTTTTTGACTGTTAATGAGCTAACTGTAGAAAGACATTTGATTTCGGGGGCTGCTAAGCTAAACCAACATATATATTTTAAAGGTATCTTGACTTTGAAATTTGGGTCTAATGATATGTTGCTTTGGAAAAGAGATTCTGCATTTGTTTCCACAGAAGATTAAAAGCTGTGGATTCCTTCCAGATTAATTAATATGGATCCATCAAGGAAGATCCCCTGAAAGGTCTCTAATGAGAGTGATAGCCCAGATGATCCAACATCCAGAACAGCTTTAAAGCAACTGGCTGAGACAATGCAGCTTCACAGACTACTACAACCAAGATTTAACCATAATTCTAAAATTTCTCAGGATCCCCATAAGATTACCAGCACCCCCAATCAGCAGGAAGTAGTATAGAGAACTATGCCCAAATTCCCAAAATATTGTTTATGAATGTTTGTTTTCATTTAAAGGGGGTTGGTTATAAGTAGTTAATGGTTGTCAGTCTCTTTCTAAAGAAAAAAGGGGGATATGATATAGAAATGATTAAAACATAGGTGGATTATTGAATCTACTTTAATCTAAAAAACAATTTTTAGTCTCAAAATACTTTACATTGGTATAGACTTTAGTTTATTGATACAAATTTAAGGTCAATTTTGTTATACTATATGTATATTTCTACTCTTGTTTAAGGTATTATGTTTAAACAACTCATTTAAAAAGTAATGTATACTTAAAAATACAAATTAATAGTCATCTATAATAGTCAAACTTATAGCCATGTTAGGTTTTCTAGATATATTTCAGATAGATAAATAATCTTCAAACACTTCAATGACCTATAGAATATGGCATTTAAAATATTTTAAGAAATTAGACTTTTCTGGACAGTGAGACATGTCTGCTCCTGGCAGCATCAATTACTTCAAAGATAATGGGCATCAACAAAACTTGTTATGGTGTTCGCTTTCAATATGGCAAAGGATAGCCAATTGAGTAAGAAACTGTTCTTGCCTGGATTGCTTTGACAGTATGTTGTATAAACTAGACATGCAGGACCCATAGGAAAATGACCACTGAACTTCGCAAAACAGGGCGAGATGGTCCTTCAGGTTCCTGTTTCACAGAAGAAACTACTAGACAATCTGCAGGACACAAAGGAAAGCGACTGATGAACTTTGCCAAAATAGGCGGGATAGTTTTTCAAATTTCCTGCTTCAGTGAAAAGTCTGCCAGATACTGTAGGCCTATAGGCTGAAGATGAATGCCCCAATGTTGCAGAGGAAGTTTGGGTGACTGCCCAGGTAGCCAGATGTCTCTGTCATTTCTAGAGTTTTGGAACTTGCTTGCAATTCACTTCCTGTTTACTCAAATAATATTATATCCTTCTGGGGTCTTTGATGTAGTTGAAGACTTGATAGTTATAACTATAATTTTACTTGGTTATAATGTAAGATAAATTAGATGTAAAACTTTGGACTCACACAGATAGAATAGATGATGGAGTATTTTCTTTAATTCTGCCAAATACAAATGTTTTACTATGTTAAAGTTAAAATCTTCCTTTTTGATTAGTCAGAAAGGGGGAAATGCTGTGGCACGGTCTTTCTGTATGCTGTGAGTATGTTTTGCTCTCACTGATTGATGAATAAAGCTGCCTTGAGCAGCTTAGAGCCAGGTGGGAAATCCAAGCAGAGATACAGGGAGAAGAAAGGCAGAGTTGGGGGAGATGCTGTGAGCTGCTGGAGGAACAAGATGTAATTAATAGAACACAAGAAAAGCCACGAGACACATGGGAATACATAAATTAATAGAAATGGGCTAATTTAAGATGTAAGAGCTAGCTAGCAATAAGCCTGAGCCATAGACCAGTTTGTAATTAATATTAAGCCTCTAACTGGTCATTGAGGAACAGGGGGGCCAGGAGAGATTTGTGTGTCTATACCCTTCTCTCCATTTTCACTGTATGCTGCTAACCTCCCAATTCCAGCACAAGCAACCATTAGAGTACAATCTACTGCAGTGTACAGCTGCTCTCCCTAACCAATTTTGTTTGATATAAACAAGTGCTGAAACACAATCTGCTGTGGCTGGAGCATGAATAGCCTGAGCTGCTATAGCACATCTGCTCCATCTGCTGGTCAAACATCAAATTACAACTACAACAATTATTTGAGGATCTGACCTGCAGTAAGTTAACAACTCTTAAAAGGTAAACTAATACACAAACAAACAACAAATAAATGAATAATTTTTAAAAAGTGAGGAAAGGAGGTAAAAGAATAAAGAAAAAGGACAATCTTAAAACCTGTCCCAGGTCAATATCTCTGAATATCACAATGTAAGGGGTTAGATCCCTGCTCACTACTACTACGGATGAAATGTAAAAAACTTTACTGAAGAGATAAGCAACCTAGCTGGGATCAATACAATTTTGGTTATAATTGTTATTAGTCTGGAAGTCCATATCTTATCCTTAAAAAATGGTTTGATAACAGTGCCAAAAATGAGAAATTGACAGAAAAACCTCAGACATATGGTAATGAAAGATTGACTGAAAGGCTACAGGCCTTGCAATATGGTAATGAGAAATTGACTGAAAGGCTATAGGCCTTGAAAGAAAATATACAAGCCTTACAGAGAGTCACTAAAGAGGATAAGACAGCTTTGACTAATAAGCTAAAAACTTTAGAGGTATTTACAATTGAGGAGAACAAAAAGGTGACTAATAATATGCAAGCTCTAGAGCAGCTTACTACTCAGGAGATACAAGCCCTACAAAAGACAATTACTGGTAAATTCCAAGCCTTAGAAAAATTTATTAAAACTAATAATAAAAACATTAAGACAGAGACAGAATTCAGAAAAGAACGAACCTCACCATTACCTTGTAGAATTAAAAAGAGCAGTCTAAGGTTGTTACTACACTATATATGATTTATCATGTTACTATCCATAAAAGGCAACCAAGTGACAAATATCCTCAAGGATATACAGAATATAAATGGGATCCTATACAAATGCTAGTCTTAAAGAATATTAAGGTAGCAATAGTTTCATATGGTATACATTCAGCATATGTGAGGCAGATGTTGAATACATGGTCCTCTCAGAACAAAATTACTCCAAAGGACTACAAACAGTTAGTCACAGCAGTACTGGAATATGGTCTTCAGCTAGAATGGAGCAGCTGAGAGAGACTTGGATTTTACAGAACCTCTTAATATAGTCACTGACTCTCATAATGCAGAAAGTTGTTTTACACATTGAAACCACTGAACTTATTCCTGATGAATCAGAATTAATTTTGTCATTTACAGAAAATAGTCAGGAGTAGGAATTATCCCATTTATATAACACATATCAGATTCCATATGGGTCTGCCAGGCCCTTTAGCACAAGGTAATGATTAAATTGATCAGTTATTAGTAGGAAATGTGCCAGAGGCCTCAGAATTTCATTTTAAAAAACCCATCATGTCAATAGCAAGGGTTTGAAAAACCTTTTTCCATCACTTGGCAACAAGGAATTTTAAGAAAATATCCTACTTGTTCATTGTATAATCAAACTCCATTACCTGCAGAAAGCAACCCTAAAGGTACTCAAAGAAATGAAATTTGACAAATGGATGTGTTTCATTTTGCAGAATTTGGAAAATTAAAATATGTACACCATACCATAGATATGTATTCAGGATTTCAATGGATAATTGCTTTGAGTTCTGAAAAAGCTAATTCTGTGATTACACATATATTTATGAGAAGTCATGGCCATCATGGGTATACCCATACAAATTAAGACTGACGCTCCAGCATATGTCTCTTGTAAAATGAAACATTTTTTTTTTGCCTATTACAGTATAAAGCATAGTACAAGTATACCACATAATCCAACAGGACAAGCAGTTATAGAAAGATCTAATCACACTTTGAAAGAAATGCTAAATAAACAGAAAGGGGTAAAAAAAAGACCCCCCAGAGATAGATTTCATAATTCCTTATTAACTTTAAATTTTATAAATGCTGGGATTATAGGCATGGGTCATAGGGCACAACAAATAATACCCTTTTATGTGTTCACTGTTCATAGTTTTTCTTGATCCCTGGATGTCTTCAGTACTTTCACTTATCAGTTTGTAGGTGGGCACTCTGGCTTTTTTATTTCTTTGGAAGAACTCTTTGTATATTCTAGTTGTGTGGATCTCATTCTGTAAACTTGAAGGTCCAATATTCCTGGTGGTGTGTTTTTTTAAATTGAGGTGCCAACAGCTCTTCAAATTCCAGTAGCTGTGTAAACAGTTCTGATGAAGTGTAGGGGACCAAGTGTCTACAATTTCAGAGGTTTTGTGAGCATTTTGGTCCATGCATTTTCCTACATGTGTCATTGTCTGTGGGAAGCAGTTAGTTTCATGAGCCTTAGCAAGTCTTGGGACATTTGGCAATATCTCTTGTCAGTTTTGGTTGTCACTGGTGTGCAATAGGTTTCCAGGTAGTTTCATGCAAGTAGATATCTTGATACCGCTAGATATGCTATGGCATGCAGTCCAGTCACTCAAAATAAATAGGTATGTTGCCAGAAGTTCTAATACTGCTCAGGGCATGAAGTCCTGGAGAAAGATGGGATTTGGGGCTGGATATGTATGTAGCTCACTTGACAGAGTGCTTGCTCAGGAGGTCTTGAGTTTGAAATTGGTAATCTTGTTGCATGTCTGTCATCTAGCACTTTGGATTCAGGATTAGCTACATAGCAAGTTGGAGACTAGCCTGAGATAGATGAGACCCCATCTCAACAATCAAAACCAAAATAAAAAACAAAAAACAAAACCACTTTGATTTTAACTCATCAAGGTTTTAATAGTTGGAATTTTGATAGGAATTTTACACATGTACAGAGTAAATGGAGGAAAATAAGTGAATCTTTGTTTTATTTTATAAACAAAGGGCTTGTAGCAATTATTGAAGTTCATTAAGGTAGAACACTCACAGTCAAATTGCCTGCACATTGTTTTCCATTTTAGGAAACAGACTTTCTCTGTGTATGCTAGACAGGCCTCAGAACTATCTAAAAGTAGCCTAGGCAGAACTAGAAGTGGACATCTTTTGGCCTTACCTTCTTGAGTCCTGGGATTGCAGATGTAGGCTACTAGTGTTGAAAAACATCAGTTGCTCACTTTTCTTCTGGGTTTTTTTTTTGCTTTTGCTTATTGCTTATGTATTATTAAATGTCAAGACTGGCCAGATCTCTTTGTAGTCTTCCCTGCCCAAAGTTGGGATCCTCCCCCAGTAGCCTGTTTAGTGTTGGGATTATAGCCTTATGCTGCCATCTCTGGTTGAACAACTCTTTAGATGCATTTTCCCTATTGAGATCACTACTTGGGAGCAATTGGGGGCACAAATAAGTAACCCCAAGCCTTGGAGGTGGGCATGAGCATGTAAATTAGATGTTGGCATGCCTCACATACTGGGAACTGGTTTCAAACAAAAAGAGACATCCTCAACCCCAATAAATAAAACAATGATAATTGAGCCAGATTTTTGTCCTGTGTCCTAACTAGACTGTGATACTTTGGTTTCTATTTTGAGCATCAGTTCCCCTCTCTCTATTCTTTCTTTATAAAACCCCAAATGCGTGTCTTTTCAAAAGTTCAGCTTGTATTATCTGTAACAATGTCTTCCATTTGGACATATTCCTACATGCATTCAGTGTGTTTCAATCATGTTCAGCCCTCCCCCATCTTCTCTCTTGCCTCCCACCTCTCTGGTTCCTTTTTATTTTGAAGTAGTCCCAATATTTATTTTCCTGTTTTCCAACCCCCTCTCATACCCAGTTTCATTTCCCTAACTTCCAGCCCACTTTCTTATTTCTTTTTCACATTTTCCATCCCTTTCCCCATTTCCTACCCTCATCTAAAATGTTCTTACCAGAAAAAAAAAAAAAAAAACAGAAGGGATTCAGGGAAATCCCCCCCTTTAAAAATACCTCTTAAACTTTCTTCTGTATTTCTCACATAACTCTTTTGTTTTAATTATTTTAACATATTCTACCTAAAAGTTTGCAAAATTTTGGGTTCCTTAGAGTTTAAACTAATCCTTTTCTCCAGAGCTGGCCTCAACAATCACATTAAGTATTTGCTATCACCTGCCAGTAGGGGGAGAGGGAAAACATTTGTGGTTGTTTCTCCTTTCCTGTTCCCATCATCACTCCTGATTGGGTATGTGGGCTTTTGGACTACCAGTGTTCGTTGTAGAATATTATTTTAAGGTGTGCTACTTTTGTTTATGCTGTATTTGCTTAACTCTGTGAAGCTGTGTTACTGTAGCTGTCTAAAATACCTGATGGTCTAATAAAGAGCTGAACGGCCAATAGTGAGTCAGGAGAAAGGATAGGCAGGGCTGGCAGGCAGAGAGGATATATAGAAGGAGAATTCTGGGAGGAAAAAAAGAAGCAGCCAGAGAAGGAGGAGGACTCCAGGGGCCAGCCACCCAGATACACAGCAAGCTACAGAGTAAGAATAAGATTTACAGAAATAAGAGAACAGGAAAAGCCCAGAGGCAAAAGGTAGATGGGATAATTTAAATTAAGGAAAGCTGGCAAGAAACAAGGCAAGATAAGGCCAAGCATTTATAAGTAAGAATAAACCTCTGTGTGTGATTTATTTGGGAGCTGGGTGGTGCGCCCCCAATAGAGCAAAAACAATGTAGACTCTGTCAGGTTTTCTCAGGTTGTGGTCTTTCTCAGCTTTGTAGGCTTTCTTCTTGTATGCTGAATGGTCATTCCAGCTGAGTGGATTCCTTACCTCGACATGGTGGTGAGCAGAAGTTGCCTAAAGAAACACCCATGCCATGTAGGTTTTAGGATTGAGCTCTACTTCTCAGGTTTGGTACCAAGTGCCTTTATCCTATTGACCTGCAAATTTTTAGACATATTTGGAGTTTCATTTAGGGTAGCACAGATACTCCTATACCCTTGAAAGAGTAACAGTCCTCTTTTTACTGTGTTATTTTTAGTTAGGGTCTCACTATGTTCCAGGGCAGGCCTCAATTGCTCTGTACCTAAAGCAGGTCTTCACCTTGTATACTTCCTACTTCTATTGAGAGGCATTTTACAGGCTTGAAGCAAAAGTGACTTTGAATTCAGTATTATTTACACTTGACAATGAGCATTAAGTTGTATTTAAGATGACTCTTGATCTGAATTGTTTCCAGTTGGTATGTGCTGTGGTAGTTTACTTCTCCATGATTATTGTATGTCTGTCTTCTGAAAGTGGATGATTTCACTCTCCTCTTGATGAATATTTGTTATTTTTTTTCAGATACTTGATATTGTGTGTAATGCTGCTGACTTTAGGAACTGTCTCTAGGATCCATGTGTAGCAGTTTCTCAGGATGTATGTATTTAGTCATAGTGGATCAGAGTACATGTGACTGCTGTGCTTCATTGTGCAGCATGAAACTGTTTTCTAGTGATTCTATCATCGTCACTGAGAACAATATGTAAAAAGGATTCTGGTAACACAGACTATTGTCAGTACTTGATATTGGCAGACCTTTCAGTTGTGCCAGTTGATGAGTTTATGTAGCATGTGACTGTGGTCCTGTTTGAATGTCCATAATTATTACGGGATTATTAAGATGTTCAACATATGGAAGTTGTATTGTGTGGTGCAGTTATTCCATAGATGGTTCTCTTCTAAGTGGGGAAGTAAGGTCCTGTTCTAATGTACTTTGATGTAGTTGGCAGCTTTAGAACTGGAGGGCAGGGAAAGATGAGGTGTGTGCTGTAAAGTGGAGTACCTGCCTAGGCAACCAGATCAGGGAATTACCCTGAGGTGACAGATGTTATGACTCATGTGCCTCCCTTTGCAACCCCTTTTTCTTTTGATGTTGTCCTACTGTGCCCTTGGCTGGCCTGAAAGTCTCTACATTAGATTTTTGTGATTGCAAGAATGTACCACTATACCCACTGTGGAACAGTTTTGTTTTCCTGAGTTAGTGTTGTCACTATAAAACTAAGAAGCTGGCGTCTGTGCTGAGCTGTCCTGAGCTTGGGAACCTCCTGCTGCCTCCTCCCTAGTGTCAATATTTCAGATGTGGGATTCATGGCCCTGCAATGTACATCCTCATACTTTTGTCATTCATGTATTGTTTTCTCTATAACATCTGTAGGCTTTTTACCCACCATGTTTTATTTAGTTGATTGGGCTTTTCTTATTGTTTGTTGGAGTTCATTGTAGGCAGAGTTTTTTTGTGGGACTGCCAGTCAGCTCTGTTCTGCCAGCCCACTCCCAAATAACCACATAGAGACTTATTATTAATTACAAGTGGTTGGGCAATACCTCAGGCTTATTACTAACTAGCTCTTGCAACTTAAATTAACCCATATTTCTTATCTAAGTTCTATCATGTGGCTCATGGCTTGTTACCTCATTTTCTACATGTCCTGCTTTCTCTGTGTTTGGCTTGAGACTCCTCAGGCTCTACCCTTCTTCCCAGCATCCTCCTAGTCTGGCTCTCCTGCCCAATCTCTTCCTGCCCAGCTATAGGCCAGTCAGCTCTTTATTAACCAATGAGAGTAATACATATTTACAGTGTACAAAGATTGTTCAACAGCATTTCCCCTTTTTGTCTAATTAAAAAATAAGGTTTTAACTGTAACATAGTAAAATTTTATACAACAAAACAATTATCAAGTAAGAATTACATTTATAGGATCCAGTCCATTTGTATTTGGCAAAATTAGAGAAAATATTCTATTATTAATCTTATCTTTGTGAGTTTAAAGTTTTACACCTAATTTATACCTAATTTACCTTTTATCAGAACTAAGGAAAACTTTAAGACTAATTATTTACTCTTTAACTCCATCAAAGATCCCAGAAGGTTGTAATATTATCTAATGACAGGGACATCTGGCTTCCTGGACAGTCACCCAAAGTTCTTCTGTAACATTGGGATCTCCATCTTGGGCCTATAGGCTTAATATATATGACAGACATATCTGAGAAGCAGTGAATTTTGAAGGACTGTCCTACCTTGTCTTGGCAAAGTTTGGGCAACCTTTTTGTTTGTTTGTTTTTTGTTTTTTGGATCCTGCTGGTCCAGTTTGGACAGTATAACATAGCAATTAAGACAAGGGCAGCTTCTTTGCCCAAATGGCTGGCTTTTGCCATAAAGAAAGTAAACTCCATACATAGTTTCTTCAGTTCCCATCATCTCCTTTGAAGTAAATTGGTGCTGCCAAGAGATGTCTCAGTGTAAAGAAAAGCCTTATGTTATTAAAACAGTTTAAATGCCATATTCTGAGGTCTTTGAAGTGTTTAAAGATCATCTATCGTCTAAATATATCTGTTTAACCTTAAAAATATACCTGATATGACTACAAATTTGATTATTATAGATGACTAGCTACTAACCTGTATCTTCTAACTATGCATTACATTTTAAATGAGTTTCATTAGCACAATATCCCAAACATGAGTAGAAACATACACATAGTATAGCAAAAATAACTTTAAATTTGTATCCATGAATGAAAATTCATACTGATGTAAAATATTTTGAGATTAATAGTTGTTCTTTGGATTAAAGTAGATTCAACAATTTACCCAATTTTCATATTATTCCTATATCATATACCCTTTTTTCTTTAGAAAGAGATCTTTGAATTTAACTCTTTTGTTTAGCTTTTTTTCCTGACTATGACCAATAACAACTTATAACCAACCCCTTTTAAATGATGACAAACATCCATAACCAATGTTTTGGGAATGTGGGCCTTGTTTTTTCTAGACTGCTTCCTGTTTTCTGGGGGTGTTGGAATCTTTGGGGGACTCTAAGACAATTTAGGATAATGGTCAAGTCTTGGATGGAGTAGTTTGTGGAGCTAGATCATCACAGCCAGCAGCCTTGAAGCTGTTCTGGATGTAGAACTCTGAGGAAACTGCAACAGAGGCATTTTTTCATTGGTATCTGGTCCCCTTGTTCTGAAAATACATAAATTTTTAAAGGTAACATAAATATATGCATTAATGCAAGTATAGACTGTGTGTTGTACACAAGTTAGCCAATGATGATTTTTTTGTTTTATGTTTGAGCAGGTGAAATATACGTTACATCTTTTGTAGTTTTTCTAGGTTTATTTGTTTATGTCTGTAGCCAGGATTTTCAGGGGTCTTCCCTGACCAAACCTGATCTATATCAACCTGGAATGAATCCACAGCCTTTCATTTCCTGTGGAAATAAAAGTATAAACTCTTCCCCAAAGCAACATATCTTTTGACTTCCATTTTGAAGTCAAGATATTTTTTAAATATATAAGTTGGTTTAATCTAGCAGCTTTCATAATCCAGTGTCTCTTAGCAGCTATTGCTTGTTCATCAGCAGTCAAAAAATTCAAAGACAACACAATAACATACAGGATCCAGATTCTCTTTGTCTTTCACATTTTTGCATGACTTATTATTTTTTATTACTTTATTCCTTTTTAAGCACTTTATTATTTTTAAATGATTTATTAATCTATGACTATATAGTTTTTCTCTTTTCTCTCCCAAGCCTATGTATATTTTTAAACACACTGTAACCTGTTTAGAGGTTTTGTTCCCCCTTCTGGATCTGTTTTTACTGAGTATCTGTATTGTTTTTTGATCACATGAGATGAATCTTAAACTTCTAAGTCAGTTGCTGGTGAGGCTCAACTTAGTGCATAGTGGTAGTGCGTGGAGGCTGGCAGCTGGTTCCATCCCACATGTAGCTGCTGGGAGATGTGTCTCTGTACTGTGACTGGCATGAGAAACACAAGACTAGGAAGCTGCGTTTGGCTTCATTTTTGTGTGTTTAGAACATTTTTTTTTAGCTTTCTCAGGTCTTATGTGAATGTAGGTGCTGAATGTCCTGCTTCCTCTGCATCTGACTCCACCCTTCTTCTTCCCAGCATCCTCCTAGTCTGGCTCTACCACCCAGTCTCTTCCTGCCCAGCTGTAGGCCAGTCAGATCTTTATTACCCAATAAGAGTAATACATATTTACAATGTAAAAAGATTGTTCCACAACAGTTCATTATATGTTAAAGTTGTATGTGTTTCAGAAATGGTCTCAGAAGTGTGGTAATTCCTATAGCTCTGTAAATAGTTCAGAAGTATGGGAGACAAAGTTTTCTTGACACTTCAGAGGTATTGTGTTTTAGTTTCTTTCTTGTAGGAACCTGGAACTGTGATTCTCTTCTGTAAACAGATTTTTCTTTGGGCCACCAGCTCACAAATAATGACACAAAGAATTTAATTATAAAATCTCGGCCTTAGCTTAGGCTTGTTCCTAGCTAGTTCTTATAACTTAACTCATATCTTTTAAATCTACATTCTTTTATGTAGCTTGGTTACCTTTACTCTGTACTCTGCCTATCCTGATTCCTCCATGTCAGGTTGACGACTCTGTCTTTCTTCCTCTTTGAGTCCTCTCTGTCCCCAGAAGTCCTGCCTAACCTCTTCCTGCCTAGCTAATGGCCATTCAGCTCTTTATTAAACCAGTCACAGTGTCAAATCTTCACACAGTGTAAAGGAATATTCCACAACCTTTCCCCTTTTTTTGTCTAAATAAAAAGAAAGGTTTTAACTCTAATATAGTAAAACAATGTACAGTAAGAACAATTATCATGCAAGAGTTACATTTACAATTGCATTTGGCAAATTTAGAAAAAATACTTCATTATCTATCCTATCTTAGTCCAAACTGTATACCTAAATCATTTTTTGTCATAACTTGTATTACCTTTTAAATACCTTGTAAATATCTTTTAGACCTTAAAACATCTTTTTAGATAAACAACTTTAAGATTTTATGTTTCTCAACCTTGTAAATCTTACATCTCTTATGGTAAGATTATTTTTTGAATTGGTAACAAGGAAAACTGTAAAACTGTAACTATTTAGTCTTTAATCCCCCCTAAAGAAGAATATATTACTTGACTAAACCGGAAGTGCAATGAAAGCAACTTCTAGAACTATAGAAATGACAGAGTCATCTGTATACCTGGACAGTCATCCCAAGGTTCCTCTGCAATGTTAGGGCATCCATCTTTGGCCTACAGGCCTAGAAAAGCTGAGAGACTTTTCTGTAAAGCAGGAGGAATTTTGTATAGATGAATTTTTAAATGGTCTTATTAAATAAAAAATACAGAGCCAAATATGGGAGTGGAAACTTTAGAGAGATCTGGGAAATAGGAAAAGCCAACAGCCAACCTTACCTCACCAACTCTGCAGCTTCCAAATGCGCGCTACTTCCTGTCTTACCCACACCTTTATTGCCTTGCTGTTCTGCCCTCTCATTGATTATCTTAGCCCAGCTACCTCACTTGCTTGCCACTGTCTGTACAGACCTCCAGGTCTCTATGGTTGGTACTAGGATTAAAGGCGTGTGTCATCATGCTTGTCTCTGTTCCCTAGTATGGCCTTGAACACACAGAGACCCTGCCTGATAAGTGATCGGATTAAGGGCATGTGCTGCCCAACTTCTTGTTTACTTAAAATGGCTGGCCTTTCTCCCTGATCTCCAGGCAAGCTTTATTAAAGCACAAATAAAATATCACCAATTTCCCCTTTTTTGTCTAATAAAAATAAAAAAGTTATAAATATAAGAAAAACTATCTACAATAAGTACAATAACTATATACAATATATACAAGCAATAAATACATCAACAATGTCTAGTCCATGTGCATTTGACAAATTCAGAGAAAATATTCCATTAATCTATCCTATTTTGATGAGTTAAAAATGTACCTAATTCACTTTCTATCCTAACTTATATTACCAGCAGAAAACTATCTTATGTCTTTCAAACTTATACACTTAACACCTCTTAGTGAGTTTCTTTTCTGAATTTCTTAACAAGGAAAACTGTAACTATAACTATTTAATCTTCAATTCCCTCAGACACCCAAGAAGGAAATAATATTACCTGGTAAAACAGGAAGTGCAAACAAGTGACTTCTAAAAAAATGTGAGTTGACAGAAACAGCCAGCTCCCTGGACAGTCACCCGAGTTTTCTCTGCATGTTTGGGCATCATCTTCAGCCTACAGGCTTAGCGTATTTGACAGACTCATTTGTGAAGTAGGATATATACCAGGCCTACAGCTCGACCTCACATTTGGTGTGAGTATTCCATGTACCAGATAAACCTGAATTCCTCCAGTGTTCTGTCATGATTCAGGATTTTAAATTCTGGAAATTGTGGGGGTTTTTGGAATTTGGCTGTTCATTCTTCTTGGCTTGTGGGTGGCTTCATCTTGGCATCCCCTTCTTCTCGGCTTGTGGGTGGCTTTATCTCTTATTAAATGCCAGTCTACCATTGAGAGGTTAGACTCCATCAGCCTAGTTACTCCTTCAAGAATAACTGTTTCAGCTACTGTTCCACTGCATACCAGAAGCCAATGGTCCACTGCCTGTTCAGCTGCCTTTAAAGAAAGGGGCACTGTACCTTTTCTGGATTTCAAATCCACTTCAGCGATGGTGTCATACTGTCCTGGCCTCAGAGGACAGCTGTTGCCAAAGCTGCAACCACACTTGTCTTGGCAAGGATTGATAGTCTTTGGTTTTGTGTCCTGTTTGTCTATTTTGGATAGCATACTGTCAGTAGTCATAGTTATAAAAAAGAAAAAAATCTATGTTATTAAAACATTTTAAACGCTATATTCTGTAGATCGCTGAAGGGTTTGAAGATGACCTGTCTATCTAAAATATATCTCTGCTTGACCTTGAAGACATACCTAATATGATTACAAGTTCGATTGTAATGTCTAACTACTAACTTCAATTTCTTTATATCCTAATAGTTGGTAATAATAACATTCAAGGATTAGCAAATTGCATTGCATTGTTAAATGAACTGTATAGGTACAATATCCTGAACAAGATTAGAAATATATGTACAGCATTTTCTAACAATATCAATCTCAATATATATAATTTGTATATACTATATAAAAATCAAATCTAATATAAAGTATTTAAAACTAGTAGTTGTCTTTTAAAAGTAGATTCAATAATCTACCTTTTTATCTCTATCGTATCTATATCGTCTCTTTATTTTTCTGAGTAGATTCAATAATATACCCTCTATTCTATCATTTCTATATATCTTTTTTCAAAACAAGAACCTTAAATCTAATCTCCTTTGCTTAGCCCTTTTCCTAACCCTTAACAACAACTTGTAACCAAACCTCCTAAACAATGAAAATTATCTGAGATCCAAAAGGGAGAGCTTCAGTGGTGTTACTAAGCCTGGTAGGCATTCAGGTTTGTTTTCAGTGTTTTCCTCTGTGTGAAAGTCTAATGCAAAGAAGCCATCTGAGACTGGTCTCATTTATGGCAATGGCTCTGCTCATATCCTTCTCCTCAGAATCTTTGAACATTTAAAAACAAAAATTCATGGGAATGGAGACACAGAAGCCCACCTCTTGTCTTGTGGTTGTTTGGCCCTGGATTCTGCCTCTTGAGTTCTTGGATTATAGGCTCAATATGCCTTCAGAAACCTTTCTAGTTTTTTCTTTATCCCCCTAACTACTACAGTGTTCTCAGGTCTGCACCTAAACAAAACGACTATTTTCATCCTCCTTTCCATTTTTAATTTTGAGACATAGTCTCCTCAGTTAATCACACATCTTTCTAATTGTTCTGTCTCTAAAGCAGTCTTTGGAAGTTGTGATACTTTCTCCTCAGTCTCTTAAACAGTTGGATTATGCTACAAGCTAGATCAAATCCACTTGTTCTTTCAGTGATGGTGTTCTTTAGAAGTAAGTGTGTATAGTGGTTTGGAATATTTGCTTTCCTACACATTCAAGGAATGTTAATGTACATGGGATTATCCTTATATGATCATGTGTTTGTAATTTACAGACACTGAAGGTATTATATGACATGGAATTCAATGTATGTCCTACTTGGATTTAAAAATTCCTCTTGTGGGGATTTGTGATACAATCAGAGTTTTGCTATTGTGTCCTCTGCTGCTCTGAGTCTATTTACCTGACCATAAGAACCACAGGGAACTAATTTCTTAGTCATAATTCATAAGTAGGATGGATGAAACAGTAGGTGATGATTGTCCCATATATCATAGCCTTAGAATGTGTTCTAAGTATACTTATCAGTTTTCCCTAGGAAGAATATGTAAAATATTCTGTTGATATGTATTCTTGTCATTTCTTATTACTGTCAAAAGTTTTTTTGCCTAGTTGTGAACATTTTGGAAGTATTTGTGGTATTTTTTCATTACTTGAAAATTGTATACATGTGTATTATGGATTTTGGTTATTTCTGCATCCCTTTCTCATTCATATTCTGCTACTTAAACCATCCTTTCCCAAAATACCCTTCGACATTTATGCATATTTCTATCTGTCCCACTGATTTTGATTTAGGTTGCTGGCATGAGGACAGGTAGGGTATTATTTACTGGTGTATGAATAACTTCTCAGCGATTGTGGTACTGAAGAAAATGAAAGCCCTCTTTAAGCAGCCACTAATGACCACTGGTCCTGAATAGCACTTCCCCTGTCCGTGATGGTGTATAGAAGGACCTAACACTGTGTGTGTGAGGTCTTGCTTCTATAACCACAGTTGCTGTGAGATCAGGAACAGAGTTGCATGTCATGTCCTGAAAACATAATTTTACAGTATTTCTCCCCATATTCTGGCCCTTTCCCTTCATCCTACTCTGCTTTAGAGATGTTCTCTGGGATTTGAAAAGTGTTTTTGTGATGGGATATATTCCATTCATTTTTTGGGAGCACTCGAAAAATTAAATTATTTCCAGCTCATTGGCCTGTCATAAATCTGTGTATTAACTGCATTCACTGCAAAAAGAAGCTTTTCTCTTGAAGGGTTGAGAGGGTATGACCTTATGTATTTAGCAGACAGTTATACATAAAATGTTTTAAATTTCCACTTTCACTTGTAAGGTTGAATGCATTGACCAGTTTCTGTGCATACAGCTGGACTTATATCCTTGACCCATGACTGGTCCTCCTGGTTGTAGATAATTGGGCCTATTCTATTGGAAACACCATCTTCCTTGACAATGAAACATAGGTCATTGGGGAAGTTCATAGAAAAAGGAGTGAAAAAGTACACTTAGCCTAGTCAGTATATTTTGGGAAATCAACTGTGATAATGGCTTGCAGATAATTCTACACTAATCACCGTTTCTTCCTCTCCCCAGTGACCTTATTTTGAGACAGACTCTATTTTATATGATTGCATTTCATTGTCTCATGTAGGTATATACGAGTGTTCGTGCACCTGTGTGCTAGGCATGGAAGCATGCATAGCACATTATGTATATGATGTTAGACACATTGAGGTCATAGGAATCTCCTTTCATCATGTGGGTTCTAGACATAGCACTCAGGCTTGGTGCCATATGACTGTATGTGCTGAACCATTCTGCTGTCCCTTGAGACAGTCATTTGCTGTATCTTAGAGTGGCCTAGAACTGTCTCTCTTCCTGGATCTAGTTTCCTAGTCTCAGTATTATAGGTCTGTCACATTATAAGAAGTAGAAACCACAATTAGAATATATTATATGAAAAAAATATTTCCAATAAGAGAAAATAACAAATTGAACCTCAGGTGTTTTTCTTTCTTTTTTTTTTTTTTTCATCTGTGGAAACTCTGTCTATCATGCATCAGCCTGTACTATGAGATATGTTTCTTACAATGCAGAACCCATGATTTTCTCCTCCCCACTCCTGAGAGCTGATCCAGAGAGCAAGATGGCATGGTCTAGCAGTATTTAGAGTTCTGTCCTGATTTGTATTTTCAATGTGTTTCTTTTCTTCTCCTTTCAGTTTGCTCTGTGCCTTCTCTTCACTTTGGTTTCTCTACTTTGTCCCCTGCCTGTCCTTGCCTTTGCCTGTGGCCCTGTCTTGCGCATGGTCTTTCCGCCAGTGCCTCTTCTGATTCTGCCTCTTCTGACAATACCTTCCCTTTTCCCCATGCCCCACTTTTATCCCAGGTCCATTTATCCATGTTTTTCCTTTTCTTTTATCACTCTCTCTCACTCCTGCTTCAACCCCATTTTCCCTATTATAAGCCCCTTATTCCCTTCCCCTTGTGCCTGTCCTCTTTATCCTTTACTACATTTAGAATTCTAGGTTTCTCATTCTTCTTAAAAAGTCTAAGCCATTTGAATCTTTTTAATCCAGGTTTCTTTATTGCATTGTTTTTATTTCCAAACTTTTATTTTGGTTTCCAGTGTCTAATAGATTTCCCTTTTGAAAACAGTTCGAATTTCTCCTTTAACAATCATTACCCCCTTTACAACATTTTAACCCCCCCTTTTTTACTTTTCTTTCCTCCCCAACTCCTTTCTTTCTTTTCTTTCCCTTCCATATCGGACCATATTCCTTATACATTGTACTTTCCAACCCCTTTTGAAATATTTTCCCACTTATTCACACTTTCCCATTTTCCAAAATGATTTCAATAGTCTTACTTCTTCCCTTCCCTTCCCTGTATTAATTCTAATCTTCGTTCCTTACCATCATGTTTTCTTTTTTCCTCACCCTCTCCCTATTCCAACACTCAATTCCCTGTGACAACAACATACCTTCATAGATATTCCCCATATTAAGTGTTGCTTATTGGAGAGACTATTTATTATAAGTAAGAATCTTTAAAATATGTGAATCTTTGACAGTGTCACAGGTGTATATCTCATCCGTTTAAGTCATTTTCACAGAATAGTACACTTCCTGATCCCCCTCGTCCCAGTGACACCCACTGTGTGTCCTTCACTCTTTGGTTCCTTCAGTAGTTCATCGGCTCGTTCGTCCTGTCTGTACTGAACTCACGACTTCCCATTTTCCCTCCTGATGGCTGCCTCCCAAGGGCTGGATGGCATTGGCCAGCAGGGATTGAATTTCTGTCCTGACTTTGCGTTTTCAGTGTCTTTTCTCTTTTCCCTCCATAACCTTTGATCCTCCACATTCTCTTTCCGTCCCTTCCTCTTCTGCATTCCCTTCCCATCCTTTCTTTTTTCCTATTGCTTTGTCCAACTCCTGTGTCTTTTTACCCTGCATCTCCTCCCCTCCTGCCTCTTCTTGTAACTCCTCCCTTCCCCTTGTTCTTCCCCCAAGTCCTCTGCCCTTTCTTCCTTTTCCCTGTGGTCATTACACCTATTTCCCCATTTCCTTCTGCCTCTCTGTATTATAAACCCCAGTGCTTTAGTCCCCACACTAGTTTTACTCCCCCACATCCCATCCCCGCTTGCCATTGTATTTCTCTCTTCCCTTTTACAGAACTCTAAACCATTTTCCCATTTCAAGGCAGGAGAACCTTCATACACCACTTTTCCCCTTTCTAAACCTTCTTTGTCTTTCCGGCCTGCAGTAGTTTTCCATTATTTATTTGTTGATGTTAATGATATTGATGTTATTATATTCACCACCATGATTATTACGATTATGGTTGTTACTTTTATTTGACATAGAGATAGGGCCTGTCCACATACTTCTCTCACGTGGATTTCGTTGTGTAGACCAGGGTGGTCTTGAGTTCAGAGAATCTCCTATTTCTGCTTCAGGAGGCCTGGGATTAAAGTCCTGTGCTGCCATCATGGGCAGATTTCCATTTAGAGAATAGCTCCCATTTCTCCTTTCACAGGCCTTTCTGCATTTCCCACCCTTTTACTCCCTGCCACCTCTTTCTCTATTCCCAACCCCCTTCTTCCTTTTGTGCCTCTTCTCTGACCCCTTCCCCCTCCCCTTTTACCCTTCCCCATGCTTTTCCATGTTCCCACTTTTGTGCCTTCCTAGGCCTCCTCCTCTCTGTTCAGAGATTTCTCCCCTATCCATACTTTTATCACTTTGTCAACCTTTTCCTCTCCATGCCCCCTCTCTTGTACCCAGGAACACCTTCCCCAGGAACTCACCCCCACATTTGCAAAGTACCTGTTTTTTTCCTGCCTCTTTGCAAATACTTTGTTTTGTTTGACAACCACTGCCCATCACAGCCCTTTCCCCACTTTAAAGCTTTCTCCCATGGCCCCTGGGAAGTAGGGTGATCCTTGTAGAAATGCCCCAGGAGAAGAGATAAGGAAATTCCTTCATCTTCAGTCTCCATTAAAGGACTCTTCTGCGCTTTTCACCCAAGGCTCAGTTATAAATCCTGTGTGAGTTCTTGTAGTATCCCTGGTACCCGAAAGTCAGACCAGTATTGGGGGCTGAGATGCAAGTCCTCCTCCATTTCCCTCTCCATAGTAAGCTGGAGGGGCCAGCTTCTGCAAAGCAGGCTGTGGCCTAGGGCCACAGGCTGTCTGTGCCGCCCTTCCAGTAGGGGGCGATGTAGAAGGTTGCTCACTTCCGGTTCCCAGAATCCCCTGGTGTCTGGTGGACAGTGTGGGCCATTGGGCCGGCAGCTGTGGCGCCTAGGCGCTGAGGCCTTTTCGGGGGTTTCGCGGCCGGCTTGTGGCCTTTCTCAGAGTCGTGGGTCCTCTCCTGGGATGCCGAGTGCTGACTTCGGCCCAGTGGAGCCCTCTGCTCACCATGGCAGTGAGTAGACTTGTTTCTCGAGATTCCTCCATCCCAAGGCCGCCGTTTCTCCTCAGGCGTCGTCTCACTTAAGCGTTGTCCGATGAGGGCTTTCTGGAACTTTCCGAGTTCTTTCCTTTTCCGTTAGACCCAGGAGTTGGATTCGGTGGCGTGCTTTCCCAAGTCGATTTTTATTGCATATCTGAATGGTTTATCCCCATTCTTTCTGTTCTCGGTAGTTTGTAAACGTCTTTGCTGATTGTCGGGACGTTTGGGGAGCGGCTTCTGTTCCTCGATTCTCCTATCCAACCTCCTTTCCCCCTTCCTCTCTTTCCAACCCCTTCCTCACGCCTTTCACCCCTCCCCTCCACTATACCGAATTTCAAGCTTCTCTCCTTCCCAGGTCTTCCTCTGTCCCCTGCTGCCTTTATTGCGCCCCCGTCCCCGTTTTTCTGCCTCCAGTGTGCTTTCTCCCTGCCCAACCCTTTCGCTCTCACTCTCCTCTCTCCATGTGTGCCCCTCCTTCCCCCTCTCCCCTGCTTTCTCCTGACAACCCCTAGTCTGTCTGTCCGTCTTTCCTTCTCCACTTAACAATACCCATTTCTAACCTTTTCCTCCTGCTCCTCTTTAGAACCCTTTTACCTGGTTCCTTCTGTTCTGTTCCTTCTCTTTTCCACCCTAGCCTCCGTTGTGATACCCATAACCCCTGTCCAATTGCCCCATCCCTGTCCTCTTTCCCAAACCATCACCACTTTTCCCTTTCCAGGTTCGTTTCCCTTTTCCCATGAACTGGCTCCTTCCCATCCATTTCCCACCTCTTCTCCTTCTCCATTCCTTTTCCTTTGCTCCAGTTCTCCAACTCCTTTGTATTCCATTTGCTTTTCTAAACTCATTATCCTTTGCAACCCTTTAAAATTTCTTTTTCTCATCTGCCATTTCTACCCATTGCTAACCCATTGTGTTTTAAAATTTTTCCTGGCCTAACACTTAGTCCTGTAACTAGAGTTTTCCTGCCTTGCCCACTGTCAGGACAAATCTGTATCACTGGCAAGTCCCACAGCCGCTCAGTCCCGACCAAGTTAACACAGAGACTTATATTGCTTCTGAACTGTATGGCTGTGGCAGGCTTCTTGCTAACTGTTCTGATAGCTTTAATTAATCCATTTCCATAAATCTATACCTTTGCCACGTGGCTCATGGCTTACCGGCATCTTTACATGCTTCTTGTCATGGCGGTGGCTGGCAGTGTCTCCCTTTCCCTTCCTGTCCCTTGATTCTCCTGTTAGTCCCGCCTATACTTCCTGCCTGGCCACTGGCCAATCAGTGTTCTATTTATTGACCAATCAGAGCAACAGATTTGACCTACAGACCATCCCACAGCACTTCCCTTTTTCTTTTTTAAAAAGGAAGGTTTTAACTTTTACACATCTCCAAAGCCAACTTGGTATATTTGGCAATTTGGGTGTAGCATCTCTTACTACTTCCTGCTGGAGGGGGGCCCTGTATCTTACGGGGACACAAAGAAAATTTTAGGCTCATAGGGTAGTCCGTGAGGCTCTATTGTCTGAGCCAGTTGCCTTGAAACCATTCTGGATGTTGGATCACCTGGGCCATGGTGTCATTGGAGACCTTTCAGGGGGTCTTGTCTGGTCAAACCTGATGTATCTTAATCTGGAACAAATCCATAGCCTCTGGCTTTCTGTGCAAACACAAGCAGAACCTCCTTTCCAAATTAACATGTCCTTACATCCAAATCTTGAAGTCAAGGTACCTTTAAAGTATACATTTTGGCATAACTCAACAGCTTTTGCAATCAAATGATTTTCTGCAGTTATGAATATCAAAGAGAACATAATCCAGATTCTCTGTGTGGTAGCCATCTTTACGAGGCTTGTTTTTTATATTACCTTGAGCCTCCTTCTTTAAACTGCAGCATTCTAAGACTGAAATGGCGCTGTGGCTGCTGGCTCCATCCACTTTAGCTTCCCAACATGGTGGTGGTACATTTACCACCAGCTCTGGGAGCCATCTTGGGTCTATGCTTTTTTATTTTTTTATTTTTTATTTTTTTATTTTTTTGGTTTTTCGAGACAGGGTTTCTCTGTGCAGCTTTGCGCCTTTCCTGGGACTCACTTGGTAGCCCAGGCTGGCCTCGAACTCACAGAGATCTGCCTGGCTCTACCTCCCGAGTGCTGGGATTAAAGGCGTGCACCACCACCACCCAGCGGGTCTATGCTTTTTTTTTTTTTTTTTTTTTCCCCGAGACAGGGTTTCTCTGTGTAGCTTTGCGCCCTTTCTGGAACTCACTTGGTAGCCCAGGCTGGCCTCGAACTCACAGAGATCCGCCTGGCTCTGCCTCCCGAGTGCTGGGATTAAAGGCATGCACCACCACCACCCGGCTGGGTCTATGCTTTTATCCAAGCAGCGTGTAGCTCAGAAACCTCTTTTTGTTTTGTACTCGCAAATGCTAAATCCACCACACAGCTTAATGTGCCACTTGCAGAGGCCTCATTCTGGCCATACAGCAGGTCCAGCGCGCATGTGAGGTACCTGCCATAGTAGCTCAAACATGCAGGCTGCCGCTAGCTTGCAAGAGACAACTAGGAACTGTTTTTAGCTCTGTGTTAGAATCTTTTTACTCAGGTTTAGGTGGAAACTCTTGCTAACACTTTGGGCTCCATTTGTTCCTAGAGTTTTCCTGCCTTGCCCACAGTCAGGACAAATCTCTATCACCTGCCAGTCTCACAGCTGCTCAGCCCCGACCAAGTAAACACAGAGACTTATATTGCTTCCAAACTGTATGGCCATGGCAGGCTTCTTGCTATCTAGTTCTTACATCTTAAATTAATCCATTTCCATAAATCTATACCTGGCCATGTGGCTCATGGCTTACCGGCGTCATCACATGCTTCTTGTCATGGCGGTGGCTGGTAGTGTCTCCCTTTCCCTTCCTGTTCCCTTAATTCTCCTCTCTGTTAGTCCCGCCTATACTTGTTGCCTGGCCACTGGCCAATCAGTGTTCTATTTATTGACCAATCAGAGAAACAGATTTGACATACAATCCCACAGCCTTTGCAACCACCCTGTTTCCCATGTCCTCTTTAGTTCTCTTTCCCCTGTCCTATTGCTTTCTCTCTTCTCAACCCCTGTTCTTCTTTCGGTACCGCCCCCACTTTCTGAGTTCTTCTCTGCTTCCCCAAACCGTTTCCATTTTCCTACATTTCCCCACCTTTCTGATTTATGTCTCCATTTCCAACTCCCTTCTCCCCTTCCAGTCCTTTTGCAGGTCCTTTCCCACTTTCCTTTTCCTTTATAACCTCTGCTTTTCTCCACATTTGTCCTTGTCCTTAGATCTCTGTATTACTAAGGGTCTATTTTGGCGTTGGAAGTCGTGTGGCAGGGAGTATATACCTGTTACAATTGACAAATCTTGGGGGAATCAGGTGTTAATAGTCTATCAGTTTACACTTAGAACAATATGTAAAGGATTAGTTTGATCTGTGTTCTTATGTCCATCACTGGGTAGTGCCAGATTTAAGGTGTTTCAATGTATAGATTTCACATAGCCTTAGATTGTGGTATTGTCTTGAGAGGCCATCATCATGAATGATGAATCTCTTAGTTTTGTGTTCATTCTCTCCCTCTCTCTCTCTCTGTCTCTCTCTGTCTGCGTGCATGCGTGCGTATTTTTATATTTTGTGTGCATTTGAGAATGTGTGAGTTTTGTGTTGCCTTTACAGGTCTTTGTCCCTGGGAATGTAATCGCTTGTACTTACTGCAGCAATAGCTTGGCAAGAACAGCTTCCTGGAGCAGGTTCTTAGAATCCACAATGTAAGGTTTAGGATTGAACCTATTTGCCTTGTAATATACCAAGCACCTTTATGCGATTTTCCACTTGAGGTTTTCTTACTTTATATATATATAGTAAACACATATATATGTTTATATATATGTTTATATATATATATATATGTTTATATATTGTAAGGAGTATAGTTATTCTTACATGCTTGTCTGAGTTAAGGTCCTTCTTTTTAACGTGTTAATTTTGAATCAGGGTCTTTCTAAATTCCCCAGGTCAGGCTTTAATTTGCAGTGTATCTAAAACATGTGACATGGATTGTCTTATTGTGTCCTTGCGTGGACTGAGAATCTGGATACTCTTGCCACTGTGTCTACAATGCTGTGATGTCAGGAGTGTTTTACCCTGTCCACTCTGGAAAAATTTTTTTAATTTTTTTATTTCCACAGCAGGGTTTCTGTGTGTCACAGTTTTGGATGTTCTCAAGCTTGCTTTGTAGTCCAGGCTGGCCTTGAAGTGAGAGAGATCCCCATGCCTCTTCCTCCTGAGTGCTGGGATTTAAAATGGTCTTTTTTGTTTTTCTAAGAGAGTATGACCTGGAAACTGGTACCTGTGCTCTGGTGACCTGAGGTACAACATAACAACTTCTATCTCCTCCCTAGTACTGGGATTTTACGTATGGGCCTTGAAAGGTAAACAGCGCTGGTTGGTGGCACTGGTTACCAGTGGAAAAGTCACAGGCCATGGCTACAACCACCAGAGTTATAAAGAGCTTTATTAGAAGGAAGGATGGGATAGGAGGGAAGAGGTCCAGGCCCGGAGAGAAATAAAGATGGCAGGAGCAGAGCAGAGCAGGGTACAGAGAAAGAGAGAGCAGAGAGCAGAGAGAGAGGGAGGGTGGGGGTACTCATCTGACTTTTTAAGGTGGGTACATAATCCCCATCACCCGCTGATGACGTAAGAAGCAAGACCCCAAGGTGTGCATGTACGGGAGTGAGGGCAGGATCCTAACATTCCAGACTTTTGGCTTATTCTAAAAAGCGAGTGAATAGGAATACAGCGGTCATTTCTCCCAGAAAAACTGCTTCCTGCTGACTTGGTGGGTGTTCGTTGGCTCTTAGGAGGGTGTAGGGAAGGGGTTTTTTTGAGGTAGACAGGTGTCTTGGGATGGTGGACTGTCCTGCTGCCCTGGAGCCGTCCATCCCTCTTGGCTTGGCACCCTGGCTGCTTTTGTGTCTGACAGGATGCCAGTGAGACAGCCAAAGCCTGAAGTAGATCCGACCTGTCCAGATGGATTTAAGCTGGTTTCTGGGGATTTGGAGAAATTTTGAACATGTTAAGAAATAGCCATGAGAAAATTAGTGACCATGGTAGTGTTTAGTACTCTGCTTATGTTGATTAGTGTTAATGAGAGAGACAGAGAGATTGGAACATGTTTTTAAGATTTATCAGAGACAGATTATTTAAGGCACCTGTTTCCTTTACTAATTTAGTATCCAGGAAACACAGGTGATCAATTGTTGAGAGCATTTAACAGTAATAGACAGTTATATTGAAGTCTGGTTTGTAGAAACCAGACACTTTTGGGTCTGGGGGTTTAAATACCTCTTAGCTGTTACAGTTTCTTACTTGATGATACCTGGACTCCAGTTCTGTGATGGTCCAAGGCAGCCATTAACTGAGCAGTTAATTAGAAGCGGGAACTGGGAAGAGAAAAAGTTTGTGGTGCATGAGAACTTATTTAAGCTTTATCAGAGACAGATTATTTAAGGGACATGTTTTCTATATTAGTTCTTTGGAATTAGTGACAAGGCAGAGATCAGGGCCCTGTCCGTGTGTATGAGGAGGAGAAGCCCTGCTAACAGGTCTGGAGTGAGGCACATGGGTGTAGCAATGAAATGAAAGCTCCTACCTGAGCTGGAAAATCTTTCTCATTAAGTAACACTGAAAGTACAATTAAATCTGGTGAGGTGGGTAAGGCTGTCCTCCCTACCCTGACAATAGGAAAATGTGGAGAGGTGAGACCCCAAAACTTTAGGACCAGGTTAGTGGCTCTGCTGTCCAGAAGGAAAGAAAAGGATCGCTTCCATGCTGCGTTCTGGGTTCCCTGTGAATGAGCCTGTAGCCAAGCCTAGGTCTGCTGGAGGACTTTGTCTGTCCCCCTGCCTCTTGGTGCCTGGGGGCAGACAGTTGACTGATTGTCTTTCTAGGTGGTACTTTGAATAAGGCTCTGCTGTTGGCCTGACAGAGCATGCACTAGCCCGAGTGGTCATTAAACCCCTGCACTTAAAACAGGGACCCAAATGCTTTCAGGAGCCATGACAGTCAATTCTGTTCTCAGGCTTTTTTTCTCTCTACCCTAGTTTACCTTTAATGAAATAGCTGAAACTTTCACCTGTGGGATCAGGAGCCTTGCTCTAAACATGTTTTAGTTTTAGTCCTATGTCAGGGCGGTCTGGAGGACAAGAGACAGGTTTTACTCTGTCTACTGTTCGTGTCTAGTCTGAGTTCTTCCTTTCTTTGACAGTCTTACTGAGAGTTGTTCTTCTTGTCTTCCTGGGTTGTTTGTTCTGTCTGTGTATTGTGAGTTTGACAGAGAGTTGGCTCATTTGTTTTAGGCCTTCCTTATTTCCTAGTCATCTTTGGCCACACAAGAGAGGTTGTAAAGAATCATTCCAGTGGTACCTGCTTATCTGCATATATCTTGATTTCTTTTTCAGAAAACTTTACTTTGTTTTCTTCCTGGTTTGCTGTCTTCTGTGTATCAGCCTATTAGTTTTGGGTAGGAGAGTGGTGTTTGTCAGGGTTTTCGTATGCCTTGCTCTTAAAACCTGTGACTGTGTGTTACCTATATCTTATGATTGGTTAGGTTTGCAATGAATAGGCTGTGGAAAGAGGAGTTTTCCTCTTGAACATAGAAACAGATATCCCCTTTATTATCCGGAAAGAACTTGTCCTTTTCCCCGAAAGCCAGGGCTTAAGAAGTAGAGAAGATGGTGCAAAGACATAGGATTGTGCAGAACTCTGGCAAAATGGTCAGGGGATGGGGGGCGGGGAATAGTCCAGGTGATTGGATTTTGGATAAGGAATGCTTCTAGTGTTTGAGACCCTTCATAGCTCCTTGTGTGACTTGAAAACTATGCATGGCCCTTCATTTTTCCTTGAGAGCAGGTCTCTTGAGGTTTCCCAGGTCAGGCCTTAAATTCCTGGGCTTATGGAATCTTCCTTCATCAGCCTTCCCTATTTCTGGGATACAGTGTCCTTTGACATCCCCAGATTTATGGTTTCTGCTCAGTTTATACGGAATGGATTAATGAGAGCTTCAGTTTTGTTTGTACTTCTCATGTTGTATCCAGTGTCATTTTGTTTTATACCTGTGTCAAAGTCTACTACAAAGAAGCTGTTTTGAGTGTGTGGTCATTCCCAGCAACTATCTTACAACTTCTCTGGGTACTTAAAACATGCATATGGATGGATGTACGTATGCGTGGACATCTATCGATTTCATGGTGCTCCAGAGATGGCCAACCCTCTTCCCCTTTCAACCCTGGGATCTTCCTCCTTTTCCTCTTGAACTCCTGTATTTCAGGCCCTTTATGAATATTTCTGTTGTATGTTATTAGATGTTTAGTCTTTAGAACGTGTTTGTTGCCCCTGGCTTGTCTGGGGCTTCCTCTGAGGCACAGATGTGTGGAGAAGGAACTTAATTTCTGGTTTAAAGCCAGGAACGTGCTTCACAAGGCCAGTAATGCCCTGGAGTGAGGCACTCACGGGGGCGGTGTCTTCGGATCCTGAGAACCCAGGTCCTCCCACCCGGACAGGCTGTGCTTATCATTCCTATGGCCTCTGTCTGCTCAGTTTGGGTCTCCTTGGAGCTGCTCTGGGTTATGTTTGTGCATCGTTGCTTGATTGACTTCCTGCTGACGTCGTCCCTTTGTATGAAAAAGGTTTTTTTGCTGACCCTATCCCCTTTTTCCTTTTGTGAAACCTGTATATAGGATGCAGCATTTCCTAATAACCTGGTGCTTGCAGTATCAGTCAGCATGTGTAAGCATGCATGATCCCAAAACTTTTCTATCTTCTCTAACTTCTCATTCTCTGGTCATCTTTTTCTCAGCAACCTGTCACTGGAAAACCACCTGCTGGTCTAGGACAACTGATTCCTGAACATGGACCCCAGAGTTCCAGAGGAGGAGGAGGCGGAGGAGGAGGAGGAGTAGGAGTAAGTATGGGCGTGACATAGACAAAAATAAGAGAAGCCAGGCCAGAGGGACTGTCTGCAGGAAGAGGCAGAGTGCTTGGGAGTAAAATACCATAGGCCAGGAGGATTCTAGGGAGCTCTTTCTCTTCCCTCACGGACTGCTTTTGCTGTTGTGGACCAGTTCTCGTGTTGTATTGCTGAAGCACTTAGAGTCTTTACTTTCATTCAAGATATCTGCCTGCCTTCGCTTCCCTGATAATGTTTCACTAACTTTAATGACATGGGAACGACTTATAGCTGAGACTATAATGACAAAATATTTTTTTTAAAGATTTATTTATTTATTATGTATACAGTATTCTGCCTACATGTAGGCTTGCAGGCCAGAAGAGGGCACCAGATCTCATTACAGATGGTTATGAGCCACCATGTGGATGCTGGGAATTGAACGCAGGACCTCTGGAAGAACAGCCAGTGCTCTTAACCTCTGAGCCATCTCTCCAGCCCGACAAAATATTGTATAACAGGGTCACATGAGTTTAACAGTGATGGGTTTTGTGCTGTCTGTGTAGACACAAGATTGCCCAGACCAACAGTATGAATATGATTTGATTGTAATCTGGTACCCTCGTATATCTGGTCAGTCTAATCGATAACAACGAGGGGTACACATTAAATAAATCAAATTTCTATACAACAGGGAGGAAAGGGACTGAGGGTAAGGAAGCAGCTTAAGGTCTTATATTTTTCTTGCTTCTGGATGCCTCAGAGTACAAGGACATTGAATCTTATATGTACATATATATATACACAGACATGTATGTATAATATACATGTATATATCTTTAATATATGTATATATTACATATATATGTGTGTGTATATATATATATACATATATATATATATGTATATATATAGAAAACACTGGATGAAAAACACCTAAAATGGCTCTTACCACTATAGTATGTACCTGTTTTTAGACAACAAACTTATTTCTCCATCCATCAGGGCCTCAGGGAAAGCTATAGAGAGGCCTAGCCTTAAAATCCTCCAACCTAGTCCAGGGTTTTCAGGACTTTTTTGTGAGGAAAATCAGAATTCTTTTCCATCCTTCCACTTTGGACATTGAAATGTATTCTTGGCTGTGGCCTTGGCCAGCTTTATGACTGTTGTGTCACTAGGTAGGTTTGGAAGTATAGATGTGCTTTCCTCCAACTCTGAAATAGCTGTCTGGAGTACAGGTCTGCCCGGCCAGCCACAGATCATATCCATTCCTCCTTTTAGTGACATGGTGTCTTTGAAGAAATGAGAGAATGCTGTTTCAGATATTTGCATTCATATGCATTTAGATCATGTAAACCTGTACAGAAACATCCTTAGTTGGTCTCCTGTCTGTAAATTATTCACGTTGAGAAATAGCCTTAACAAAGATGCTATCCCAAGAATGCGTGCCTACTTAGATTGTAAAAACCCTTTTGTGAGGTGGATTTGTGGTAATTTGTAGAGGTTTGTTATTTCTGTGTGTCTTGCTGTTTGAGAAGAGGCACCTGACCATGGAAATCACATGTGAAAGTGTCTGAGAGCTGCATCTATGAGTGACTGACTGTCCCTTGTTTAGCTTAGGGCTAAATGAACCTCTCAAGCAAGGTTCAATTTTTCCCAGAAAAGACCATGAAAAAGATTCTGTTGGTCTGTATTCTTGTCAACTCTTAGTGCTGTCCAACTATTCAGGTTTGCGGATTGGGGAGCTTATTGTAGGCGATTTTTTTGAATATCTGATTTTTGACAGTGTCACAGGTGTGTATCTCCTCCATTTAAGTCAGTTTCACAGCTTAGTACACTTCCTGATCCCCCTCGTCTCGGTGACACCCACTGTGTGTCCATCACTCGTTGGTTCCTTCAGTTGTTCATCAACTCGTTCGTCCTGTCTGTCCAGAACTCACGACTTCCCATTTTCCCTCCTGATGGCTGCCTCCCAAGGTCTTGATGGCATTGGCCTGCAAGGATTGAATTTCTCTCCTGATTTTGCGTTTTCAGTGTCTTTTCTCTTTTCCCTCCATAACCTTGGATCCGCCACATTCTCTTTCCTTCGCTTCCTCTTCTGCATCCCCTTCCCATTCTTTCTTTTTGCATATTGCTCTGTCCAACTCCTGTGTCTTTTTGCCCTGCATCTCCTCCCCTCCTGCCTCTTCTTGTAATTCCTCCCTTCCCCTTGTTCTTCCCCCAAGTCCTCTGCCCTTTCTTCCTTTTCCCTGTGGTCATTACACCTATTTCCCCAATTCCTTCTGCCTCTCTGTATTATAAACCCCAGTGCTTTAGTCCC
This sequence comes from Peromyscus californicus insignis, assembly GCF_007827085.1. Classification (NCBI taxonomy): domain Eukaryota; kingdom Metazoa; phylum Chordata; class Mammalia; order Rodentia; family Cricetidae; genus Peromyscus; species Peromyscus californicus. The sequence continues at coordinate 28,983,672 of NW_026294391.1, read as the reverse complement.
CACACTAGTTTTACTCCCCCACATCCCATCGCCGCTTGCCATTGTATTTCTCTCTTCCCATTTACAGAACTCTAAACCATTTTCCCATTTCAAGGCAGGAGAACCTTCATATACCACTTTTCCCCTTTCTAAACCTTCTTTGTCTTTCCGGCCTGCAGTAATGTTACATTTTTTTTGTTGTTGTAAATGATATTGATGTTATTATTTTCACCACCATGATTATTACGATTATGGTTGTTACTTTTATTTGACATAGAGATAGGGCCTGTCCACATACTTCTCTCACGTGGATTTCGTTGTGTAGACCAGGGTGGTCTTGAGTTCAGAGAATCTCCTATTTCTGCTTCAGGAGGCCTGGCTGCCATCATGGGCAGATTTCCATTTAGAGAATAGCTCCCATTTCTCCTTTCACAGGCCTTTCTGCATTTCCCACCCTTTTACTCCCTGCCACCTCTTTCTCTATTCCCAACCCCCTTCTTCCTTTTGTGCCTCTTCTCTGACCCCTTTCCCTTGCCCTTTTACCCTTCCCCATGCTTTTCCATGTTCCCACTTTTGTGCCTTCCTAGGCCTCCTCCTCTCTGTTCAGAGATTTCTCCCCTATCCATACTTTTATCACTTTGTCAACCTTTTCCTCTCCATGCCCCCTCTCTTGTACCCAGGAACACCTTCCCCAGGAACTCACCCCCACATTTGCAAAGTACCTGTTTTTTTCCTGCCTCTTTGCAAATACTTTGTTTTGTTTGACAACCACTGCCCATCACAGCCCTTTCCCCACTTTAAAGCTTTCTCCCATGGCCCCTGGGAAGTAGGGTGATCCTTGTAGAAATGCCCCAGGAGAAGAGATAAGGAAATTCCTTCATCTTCAGTCTCCATTAAAGGACTCTTCTGCGCTTTTCACCCAAGGCTCAGTTATAAATCCTGTGTGAGTTCTTGTAGTATCCCTGGTACCCGAAAGTCAGACCAGTATTGGGGGCTGAGATGCAAGTCCTCCTCCATTTCCCTCTCCATAGTAAGCTGGAGGGGCCAGCTTCTGCAAAGCAGGCTGTGGCCTAGGGCCACAGGCTGTCTGTGCCGCCCTTCCAGTAGGGGGCGATGTAGAAGGTTGCTCACTTCCGGTTCCCAGAATCCCCTGGTGTCTGGTGGACAGTGTGGGCCATTGGGCCGGCAGCTGTGGCGCCTAGGCGCTGAGGCCTTTTCGGGGGGTTTCGCGGCCGGCTTGTGGCCTTTCTCAGAGTCGTGGGTCCTCTCCTGGGATGCCGAGTGCTGACTTCGGCCCAGTGGAGCCCTCTGCTCACCATGGCAGTGAGTAGACTTGTTTCTCGAGATTCCTCCATCCCAAGGCCGCCGTTTCTCCTCAGGCGTCGTCTCACTTAAGCGTTGTCCGATGAGGGCTTTCTGGAACTTTCCGAGTTCTTTCCTTTTCCGTTAGACCCAGGAGTTGGATTCGGTGGCGTGCTTTCCCAAGTCGATTTTTATTGCATATCTGAATGGTTTATCCCCATTCTTTCTGTTCTCGGTAGTTTGTAAACGTCTTTGCTGATTGTCGGGACGTTTGGGGAGCGGCTTCTGTTCCTCGATTCTCCTATCCAACCTCCTTTCCCCCTTCCTCTCTTTCCAACCCCTTCCTCACGCCTTTCACCCCTCCCCTCCACTATACCGAATTTCAAGCTTCTCTCCTTCCCAGGTCTTCCTCTGTCCCCTGCTGCCTTTATTGCGCCCCCGTCCCCGTTTTTCTGCCTCCAGTGTGCTTTCTCCCTGCCCAACCCTTTCGCTCTCACTCTCCTCTCTCCATGTGTGCCCCTCCTTCCCCCTCTCCCCTGCTTTCTCCTGACAACCCCTAGTCTGTCTGTCCGTCTTTCCTTCTCCACTTAACAATACCCATTTCTAACCTTTTCCTCCTGCTCCTCTTTAGAACCCTTTTACCTGGTTCCTTCTGTTCTGTTCCTTCTCTTTTCCACCCTAGCCTCCGTTGTGATACCCATAACCCCTGTCCAATTGCCCCATCCCTGTCCTCTTTCCCAAACCATCACCACTTTTCCCTTTCCAGGTTCGTTTCCCTTTTCCCATGAACTGGCTCCTTCCCATCCATTTCCCACCTCTTCTCCTTCTCCATTCCTTTTCCTTTGCTCCATTTCTCCAACTCCTTTGTATTCCATTTGCTTTTCTAAACTCATTATCCTTTGCAACCCTTTAAAATTTCTTTTTCTCATCTGCCATTTCTACCCTTTGCTAACCCATTCTGTTTTAAAATTTTTCCTGGCCTAACACTTAGTCCTGTAACTAGAGTTTTCCTGCCTTGCCCACAGTCAGGACAAATCTGTATCACTGGCACGTCCCACAGCCGCTCAGACCCGACCAAGTAAACACAGAGACTTATATTGCTTCTGAACTGTATGGCTGTGGCAGGCTTCTTGCTAACTGTTCTGATAGCTTTAATTAATCCATTTCCATAAATCTATACCTTTGCCACGTGGCTCATGGCTTACCGGCATCTTTACATGCTTCTTGTCATGGCGGTGGCTGGCAGTGTCTCCCTTTCCCTTCCTGTTCCCTTGATTCTCCTGTTAGTCCCGCCTATACTTCCTGCCTGGCCACTGGCCAATCAGTGTTATATTTATTGACCAATCAGAGCAACAGATTTGACCTACAGACCATCCCACAGCACTTCCCTTTTTCTTTTTTTAAAAGGAAGGTTTTAACTTTTACACATCTCCAAAGCCAACTTGGTATATTTGGCAATTTGGGTGTAGCATCTCTTACTACTTCCTGCTGGAGGGGGGCCCTGTATCTTACGGGGACACAAAGAAAATTTTAGGCTCATAGGGTAGTCCGTGAGGCTCTATTGTCTGAGCCAGTTGCCTTGAAACCATTCTGGATGTTGGATCATCTGGGCCATGGTGTCATTGGAGACCTTTCAGGGGGTCTTGTCTGGTCAAACCTGATGTATCTTAATCTGGAACAAATCCATAGCCTCTGGCTTTCTGTGGAAACAAAAGCAGAACCTCCTTTCCAAATTAACATGTCCTTACATCCAAATCTTGAAGTCAAGGTACCTTTAAAGTATACATTTTGGCATAACTCAACAGCTTTTGCAATCAAATGATTTTCTGCAGTTATGAATATCAAAGAGAACATAATCCAGATTCTCTGTGTGGTAGCCATCTTTACGAGGCTTGTTTTTTATATTACCTTGAGCCTCCTTCTTTAAACTGCAGCATTCTAAGACTGAAATGGCGCTGTGGCTGCTGGCTCCATCCACTTTAGCTTCCCAACATGGTGGTGGTACATTTACCACCAGCTCTGGGAGCCATCTTGGGTCTATGCTTTTTTATTTTTTTATTTTTTTATTTTTTTATTTTTTTGGTTTTTCGAGACAGGGTTTCTCTGTGCAGCTTTGCGCCTTTCCTGGGACTCACTTGGTAGCCCAGGCTGGCCTCGAACTCACAGAGATCTGCCTGGCTCTACCTCCCGAGTGCTGGGATTAAAGGCGTGCACCACCACCACCCGGCGGGTCTATGCTTTTTTTTTTTTTTTTTTTTTTTCCCGAGACAGGGTTTCTCTGTGTAGCTTTGCGCCCTTTCTGGAACTCACTTGGTAGCCCAGGCTGGCCTCGAACTCACAGAGATCCGCCTGGCTCTGCCTCCCGAGTGCTGGGATTAAAGGCGTGCGCCACCACCACCCGGCTGGGTCTATGCTTTTATCCAAGCAGCGTGTAGCTCAGAAACCTCTTTTTGTTTTGTACTCGCAAATGCTAAATCCACCACACAGCTTAATGTGCCACTTGCAGAGGCCTCATTCTGGCCATACAGCAGGTCCAGCGCGCATGTGAGGAACCTGCCATAGTAGCTCAAACATGCAGGCTGCCGCTAGCTTGCAAGAGACAACTAGGAACTGTTTTTAGCTCTGTGTTAGAATCTTTTTACTCAGGTTTAGGTGGAAACTCTTGCTAACATTTTGGGCGCCATTTGTTCCTAGAGTTTTCCTGCCTTGCCCACAGTCAGGACAAATCTCTATCACCTGCCAGTCTCACAGCTGCTCAGCCCCGACCAAGTAAACACAGAGACTTATATTGCTTCCAAACTGTATGGCCATGGCAGGCTTCTTGCTATCTAGTTCTTACATCTTAAATTAATCCATTTCCATAAATCTATACCTGGCCATGTGGCTCATGGCTTACCGGCGTCATCCATGCTTCTTGTCATGGCGGTGGCTGGTAGTGTCTCCCTTTCCATTCCTGTTCCCTTAATTCTCCTCTCTGTTAGTCCCGCCTATACTTGTTGCCTGGCCACTGGCCAATCAGTGTTCTATTTATTGACCAATCAGAGAAACAGATTTGACATACAATCCCACAGCCTTTGCAACCACCCTGTTTCCCATGTCCTCTTTAGTTCTCTTTCCCCTGTCCTATTGCTTTCTCTCTTCTCAACCCCTGTTCTTCTTTCGGTACCGCCCCCACTTTCTGAGTTCTTCTCTGCTTCCCCAAACCATTTCCATTTTCCTACATTTCCCCACCTTTCTGATTTATGTCTCCATTTCCAACTCCCTTCTCCCCTTCCAGTCCTTTTGCAGGTCCTTTCCCACTTTCCTTTTCCTTTATAACCTCTGCTTTTCTCCACATTTGTCCTTGTCCTTAGATCTCTGTATTACTAAGGGTCTATTTTGGCGTTGGAAGTCGTGTGGCAGGGAGTATATACCTGTTACAATTGACAAATCTTGGGGGAATCAGGTGTTAATAGTCTATCAGTTTACACTTAGAACAATATGTAAAGGATTAGTTTGATCTGTGTTCTTATGTCCATCACTGGGTAGTGCCAGATTTAAGGTGTTTCAATGTATAGATTTCACATAGCCTTAGATTGTGGTATTGTCTTGAGAGGCCATCATCATGAATGATGAATCTCTTAGTTTTGTGTTCATTCTCTCCCTCTCTCTCTCTGTCTCTCTCTGTCTGCGTGCATGCGTGCGTATTTTTATATTTTGTGTGCATTTGAGAATGTGTGAGTTTTGTGTTGCCTTTACAGGTCTTTGTCCCTGGGAATGTAATCGCTTGTACTTACTGCAGCAATAGCTTGGCAAGAACAGCTTCCTGGAGCAGGTTCTTAGAATCCACAATGTAAGGTTTAGGATTGAACCTATTTGCCTTGTAATATACCAAGCACCTTTATGCGATTTTCCACTTGAGGTTTTCTTACTTTATATATATATAGTAAACACATATATATGTTTATATATATGTTTATATATATATGTTTATATATTGTAAGGAGTATAGTTATTCTTACATGCTTGTCTGAGTTAAGGTCCTTCTTTTTAACGTGTTAATTTTGAATCAGGGTCTTTCTAAATTCCCCAGGTCAGGCTTTAATTTGCAGTGTATCTAAAACATGTGACATGGATTGTCTTATTGTGTCCTTGCGTGGACTGAGAATCTGGATACTCTTGCCACTGTGTCTACAATGCTGTGATGTCAGGAGTGTTTTACCCTGTCCACTCTGGAAAAATTTTTTTAATTTTTTTATTTCCACAGCAGGGTTTCTGTGTGTCACAGTTTTGGATGTTCTCAAGCTTGCTTTGTAGTCCAGGCTGGCCTTGAAGTGAGAGAGATCCCCATGCCTCTTCCTCCTGAGTGCTGGGATTTAAAATGGTCTTTTTTGTTTTTCTAAGAGAGTATGACCTGGAAACTGGTACCTGTGCTCTGGTGACCTGAGGTACAACATAACAACTTCTATCTCCTCCCTAGTACTGGGATTTTACGTATGGGCCTTGAAAGGTAAACAGCGCTGGTTGGTGGCACTGGTTACCAGTGGAAAAGTCACAGGCCATGGCTACAACCACCAGAGTTATAAAGAGCTTTATTAGAAGGAAGGATGGGATAGGAGGGAAGAGGTCCAGGCCCGGAGAGAAATAAAGATGGCAGGAGCAGAGCAGAGCAGGGTACAGAGAGAGAGAGAGCAGAGAGCAGAGAGAGAGGGAGGGTGGGGGTACTCATCTGACTTTTTAAGGTGGGTACATAATCCCCAGCACCCGCTGATGACGTAAGAAGCAAGACCTCAAGGTGTGCATGTACGGGAGTGAGGGCAGGATCCTAACATTCCAGACTTTTGGCTTATTCTAAAAAGCAAGTGAATAGGAATACAGCGGTCATTTCTCCCAGAAAAACTGCTTCCTGCTGACTTGGTGGGTGTTGGTTGGCTCTTAGGAGGGTGTAGGGAAGGGGATTTTTTTGAGGTAGACAGGTGTCTTGGGATGGTGGACTGTCCTGCTGCCCTGGAGCCGTCCATCCCTCTTGGCTTGGCACCCTGGCTGCTTTTGTGTCTGACAGGATGCTAGTGAGAAAGATCGAGCCTGAAGTAGATCCGACCTGTCCAGATGGATTTAAGCTGGTTTCTGGGGATTTGGAGAAATTTTGAACATGTTAAGAAATAGCCATGAGAAAATTAGTGACCATGGTAGTGTTTAGTACTCTGCTTATGTTGATTAGTGTTAATGAGAGAGACAGAGAGATTGGAACATGTTTTTAAGATTTATCAGAGACAGATTATTTAAGGCACCTGTTTCCTTTACTAATTTAGTATCCAGGAAACACAGGTGATCAATTGTTGAGAGCATTTAACAGTAATAGACGGTTACATTAAAGTCTGGTTTGTAGAAACCAGACACTTTTGGGTCTGGGGGTTTAAATACCTCTTAGCTGTTACAGTTTCTTACTTGATGATACCTGGACTCCAGTTCTGTGATGGTCCAAGGCAGCCATTAACTGAGCAGTTAATTAGAAGCGGGAACTGGGAAGAGAAAAAGTTTGTGGTGCATGAGAACTTATTTAAGCTTTATCAGAGACAGATTATTTAAGGGACATGTTTTCTATATTAGTTCTTTGGAATTAGTGACAAGGCAGAGATCAGGGCCCTGTCCGTGTGTATGAGGAGGAGAAGCCCTGCTAACAGGTCTGGAGTGAGGCACATGGGTGTAGCAATGAAATGAAAGCTCCTACCTGAGCTGGAAAATCTTTCTCATTAAGTAACACTGAAAGTACAATTAAATCTGGTGAGGTGGGTAAGGCTGTCCTCCCTACCCTGACAATAGGAAAATGTGGAGAGGTGAGACCCCAAAACTTTAGGACCAGGTTAGTGGCTCTGTTGTCCAGAAGGAAAGAAAAGGATCGCTTCCATGCTGCGTTCTGGGTTCCCTGTGAATGAGCCTGTAGCCAAGCCTAGGTCTGCTGGAGGACTTTGTCTGTCCCCCTGCCTCTTGGTGCCTGGGGGCAGACAGTTGACTGATTGTCTTTCTAGGTGGTACTTTGAATAAGGCTCTGCTGTTGGCCTGACAGAGCATGCACTAGCCCGAGTGGTCATTAAACCCCTGCACTTAAAACAGGGACCCAAATGCTTTCAGGAGCCATGACAGTCAATTCTGTTCTCAGGCTTTTTTTCTCTCTACCCTAGTTTACCTTTAATGAAATAGCTGAAACTTTCACCTGTGGGATCAGGAGCCTTGCTCTAAACATGTTTTAGTTTTAGTCCTATGTCAGGGCGGTCTGGAGGACAAGAGACAGGTTTTACTCTGTCTACTGTTCGTGTCTAGTCTGAGTTCTTCCTTTCTTTGACAGTCTTACTGAGAGTTGTTCTTCTTGTCTTCCTGGGTTGTTTGTTCTGTCTGTGTATTGTGAGTTTGACAGAGAGTTGGCTCATTTGTTTTAGGCCTTCCTTATTTCCTAGTCATCTTTGGCCACACAAGAGAGGTTGTAAAGAATCATTCCAGTGGTACCTGCTTATCTGCATATATCTTGATTTCTTTTTCAGAAAACTTTACTTTGTTTTCTTCCTGGTTTGCTGTCTTCTGTGTATCAGCCTATTAGTTTTGGGTAGGAGAGTGGTGTTTGTCAGGGTTTTCGTATGCCTTGCTCTTAAAACCTGTGACTGTGTGTTACCTATATCTTATGATTGGTTAGGTTTGCAATGAATAGACTGTGGAAAGAGGAGTTTTCCTCTTGAACATAGAAACAGATATCCCCTTTATTATCCGGAAAGAACTTGTCCTTTTCCCCGAATGCCAGGGCTTAAGAAGTAGAGAAGATGGTGCAAAGACATAGAATTGTGCAGAACTCTGGCAAAATGGTCAGGGGATGGGGGGCGGGGAATAGTCCAGGTGATTGGATTTTGGATAAGGAATGCTTCTAGTGTTTGAGACCCTTCATAGCTCCTTGTGTGACTTGAAAACTATGCATGGCCCTTCATTTTTCCTTGAGAGCAGGTCTCTTGAGGTTTCCAAGGTCAGGCCTTAAATTCCTGGGCTTATGGAATCTTCCTTCATCAGCCTTCCATAATTCTGGGATACAGGGTCCTTTGACATCCCCAGATTTATGGTTTCTGCTCAGTTTATACGGAATGGATTAATGAGAGCTTCAGTTTTGTTTGTACTTCTCATGTTGTATCCAGTGTCATTTTGTTTTATACCTGTGTCAAAGTCTACTACAAAGAAGCTGTTTTGAGTGTGTGGTCATTCCCAGCAACTATCTTACAACTTCTCTGGGTACTTAAAACATGCATATGGATGGATGTACGTATGCGTGGACATCTATCGATTTCATGGTGCTCCAGAGATGGCCAACCCTCTTCCCCTTTCAACCCTGGGATCTTCCTCCTTTTCCTCTTGAACTCCTGTATTTCAGGCCCTTTATGAATATTTCTGTTGTATGTTATTAGATGTTTAGTCTTTAGAACGTGTTTGTTGCCCCTGGCTTGTCTGGGGCTTCCTCTGAGGCACAGATGTGTGGAGAAGGAACTTAATTTCTGGTTTAAAGCCAGGAACGTGCTTCACAAGGCCAGTAATGCCCTGGAGTGAGGCACTCACGGGGGCGGTGTCTTCGGATCCTGAGAACCCAGGTCCTCCCACCCGGACAGGCTGTGCTTATCATTCCTATGGCCTCTGTCTGCTCAGTTTGGGTCTCCTTGGAGCTGCTCTGTGTTACGTTTGTGCATCGTTGCTTGATTGACTTCCTGCTGACGTCGTCCCTTTGTATGAAAAAGTTTTTTTTGCTGACCCTATCCCCTTTTTCCTTTTGTGAAACCTGTATATAGGATGCAGCATTTCCTAATAACCTGGTGCTTGCAGTATCAGTCAGCATGTGTAAGCATGCATGATCCCAAAACTTTTCTATCTTCTCTAACTTCTCATTCTCTGGTCATCTTTTTCTCAGCAACCTGTCACTGGAAAACCACCTGCTGGTCTAGGACAACTGATTCCTGAACATGGACCCCAGAGTTCCAGAGGAGGAGGAGGCGGAGGAGGAGGAAGAGGAGGAGGAGGAGGAGGAGGAGGAGGAGGAGGAGTAAGTATGGGCGTGACATAGACAAAAATAAGAGAAGCCAAGCCAGAGGGACTGTCTGAAGGAAGAGGCAGAGTGCTTGGGAGTAAAATACCATAGGCCAGGAGGATTCTAGGGAGCTCTTTCTTTTCCCTCACGAGACTGCTTTTGCTGTTGTGGACCAGTTCTCGTGTTGTATTGCTGAAGCACTTAGAGTCTTTACTTTCATTCAAGATATCTGCCTGCCTTCGCTTCCCTGATAATGTTTCACTAACTTTAATGACATGGGAACAACTTATAGCTGAGACTATAATGACAAAATATAACGGGGTCAAAGATTTATTTATGAGTATTAACAGTGATACAGGTATTCTGCCTACATGGGTAGGCACAAGGCCAGAAGAGGGCACCAGATCCAATTACAGATGGTTATGAGACCATATGATTGCTGGGAATTGAACGCAGTATTCTGGAAGAACAGCCAGTGCTCTTAACCTCGTATCTCTCCAGCCCGACAAAATATTGTATAACAGGGTCACATGAGTTTAACAGTGATGGGTTTTGTGCTGTCTGTGTAGACACAAGATTGCCCAGACCAACAGTATGAATATGATTTGATTGTAATCTGGTACCCTCGTATATCTGGTCAGTCTAATCGATAACAACGAGGGGTACACATTAAATAAATCAAATTTCTATACAACAGGGAGGAAAGGGACTGAGGGTAAGGAAGCAGCTTAAGGTCTTATATTTTTCTTGCTTCTGGATGCCTCAGAGTACAAGGACATTGAATCTTATATGTACATATATATATACACACACATGTATGTATAATATACATGTATATATCTTTAATATATGTATATATTACATATATATGTGTGTGTGTATATATATATACATATATATATGTATATATATATAAAACACTGGATGAAAAACACCTAAAATGGCTCTTACCACTATAGTATGTACCTGTTTTTAGACAACAAACTTATTTCTCCATCCATCAGGGCCTCAGGGAAAGCTATAGAGAGGCCTAGCCTTAAAATCCTCCAACCTAGTCCAGGGTTTTCAGGACTTTTTTGTGAGGAAAATCAGAATTCTTTTCCATCCTTCCACTTTGGACATTGAAATGTATTCTTGGCTGTGGCCTCGGCCAGCTTTATGACTGTTGTGTCACTAGGTAGGTTTGGAAGTATAGATGTGCTCTCCTCCAACTCTGAAATAGCTGTCTGGAGTACAGGTCTGCCCGGCCAGCCCCAGATCATATCCATTCCTCCTTTTAGTGATATGGTGTCTTTGAAGAAAGGAGAGAATGCTGTGTCAGATATTTGCATTCATATGGATTAAGGTCATGAAACCTGTACAGATTCATCCTTAGTTGGTCTCCTGTCTGCAAATTATTCACGTTGAGAAATAGCCTTAACAAAGATACTATCCCAAGAATGCGTGCCTACTTAGATTGTAAAAACCCTTTTGTGAGGTGGATTTGTGGTAATTTGTAGAGGTTTGTTATATCTGTGTGTCTTGCTGTTTGAGAAGAGGCACCTGACCGTGGAAATCACATGTGAAAGTGTCTGAGAGCTGCATCTATGAGTGACTGACTGTCCCTTGTTTAGCATAGGGCTAAATGAACCTCTCAAGCAAGGTTCAATTTTTCCCAGAAAAGACCATGAAAAAGATTCTGTTGGTCTGTATTCTTGTCAACTCTTAGTGCTGTCCGACTATTCAGGTTTGCGGATTGGGGAGCTTATTGTAGGCGATTTTTTTGAATATCTGATTTTTGACAGTGTCACAGGTGTGTATCTCCTCCATTTAAGTCAGTTTCACAGCTTAGTACACTTCCTGATCCCCCTCGTCCCGGTGACACCCACTGTGTGTCCATCACTCGTTGGTTCCTTCAGTTGTTCATCAACTCGTTCGTCCTGTCTGTCCAGAACTCACGACTTCCCATTTTCCCTCCTGATGGCTGCCTCCCAAGGCCTGGATGGCATTGGCCAGCAGGGATTGAATTTCTCTCCTGATTTTGCGTTTTCAGTGTCTTTTCTCTTTTCCCTCCATAACCTTGGATCCGCCACATTCTCTTTCCTTCGCTTCCTCTTCTGCATCCCCTTCCCATTCTTTCTTTTTGCATATTGCTCTGTCCAACTCCTGTGTCTTTTTGCCCTGCATCTCCTCCCCTCCTGCCTCTTCTTGTAATTCCTCCCTTCCCCTTGTTCTTCCCCCAAGTCCTCTGCCCTTTCTTCCTTTTCCCTGTGGTCATTACACCTATTTCCCCAATTCCTTCTGCCTCTCTGTATTATAAACCCCAGTGCTTTAGTCCCCACACTAGTTTTACTCCCCCACATCCCATCCCCGCTTGCCATTGTATTTCTCTCTTCCCATTTACAGAACTCTAAACCATTTTCCCATTTCAAGGCAGGAGAACCTTCATACACCACTTTTCCCCTTTCTAAACCTTCTTTGTCTTTCCGGCCTGCAGTAGTTTTCCGTTATTTATTTGTTGATGTAAATGATATTGATGTTATTATATTCACCACCATGATTATTACGATTATGGTTGTTACTTTTATTTGACATAGAGATAGGGCCTGTCCACATACTTCTCTCACGTGGATTTCGTTGTGTAGACCAGGGTGGTCTTGAGTTCAGAGAATCTCCTGTTTCTGCTTCAGGAGGCATGGGATTAAAGTCCTGTGCTGCCATCATGGCCAGATTTCCATTTAGAGAATAGCTCCCATTTCTCCTTTCACAGGCCTTTCTGCATTTCCCACCCTTTTACTCCCTGCCACCTCTTTCTCTATTCCCAACCCCCTTCTTCCTTTTGTGCCTCTTCTCTGACCCCTTTCCCTTGCCCTTTTACCCTTCCCCATGCTTTTCCATGTTCCCACTTTTGTGCCTTCCTAGGCCTCCTCCTCTCTGTTCAGAGATTTCTCCCCTATCCATACTTTTATCACTTTGTCAACCTTTTCCTCTCCATGCCCCCTCTCTTGTACCCAGGAACACCTTCCCCAGGAACTCACCCCCACATTTGCAAAGTACCTGTTTTTTTCCTGCCTCTTTGCAAATACTTTCTTTTGTTTGACAACCACTGCCCATCACAGCCCTTTCCCCACTTTAAAGCTTTCTCCCATGGCCCCTGGGAAGTAGGGTGATCCTTGTAGAAATGCCCCAGGAGAAGAGATAAGGAAATTCCTTCATCTTCAGTCTCCATTAAAGGACTCTTCTGTGCTTTTCACCCAAGGCTCAGTTATAAATCCTGTGTGAGTTCTTGTAGTATCCCTGGTACCCGAAAGTCAGACCAGTATTGGGGGCTGAGATGCAAGTCCTCCTCCATTTCCCTGTCCATAGTAAGCTGGAGGGGCCAGCTTCTGCAAAGCAGGCTGTGGCCTAGGGCCACAGGCTGTCTGTGCCGCCCTTCCAGTAGGGGGCGATGTAGAAGGTTGCTCACTTCCGGTTCCCAGAATCCCCTGGTGTCTGGTGGACAGTGTGGGCCATTGGGCCGGCAGCTGTGGCGCCTAGGCGCTGAGGCCTTTTCGGGGGTTTCGCGGCCGGCTTGTGGCCTTTCTCAGAGTCGTGGGTCCTCTCCTGGGATGCCAGTGCTGACTTCGGCCCAGTGGAGCCCTCTGCTCACCATGGCAGTGAGTAGACTTGTTTCTCGAGATTCCTCCATCCCAAGGCCGCCGTTTCTCCTCAGGCGTCGTCGCACTTAAGCGTTGCCCGTTGGGGGCTTTCTGGAACTTTCCGAGTTCTTCCCTTTTCCGTTCGACCCAGGAGTTGGATTCGGTGGCGTGCTTTCCCAAGTCGATTTTTATTGCATATTTGAATGGTTTATCCCCATTCTTTCTGTTCTCGGTAGTTTGTAAACGTCTTTGCTGATTGTCGGGACGTTTGGGGAGCGGTTTCTGTTCCTCGATTCTCCTAGCCAACCTCCTTTCCCCCTTCCTCTCTTTCCAACCCCTTCCTCACGCCTTTCACCCCTCCCCTCCACTATACCGAATTTCAAGCTTCTCTCCTTCCCAGGTCTTCCTCTGTCCCCTGCTGCCTTTATTGCACCCCCGTCCCCGTTTTTCTGCCTCCAGTGTGCTTTCTCCCTGCCCAACCCTTTCTCTCTCACTCTCCTCTCTCCATGTGTGCCCCTCCTTCCCCCTCTCCCCTGCTTTCTCCTGACAACCCCTAGTCTGTCTGTCCGTCTTTCCTTCTCCACTTAACAATACCCATTTCTAACCTTTTCCTCCTGCTCCTCTTTAGAACCCTTTTACCTGGTTCCTTCTGTTCTGTTCCTTCTCTTTTCCACCCTAGCCTCCCTTGTGATACCCATAACCCCTGTCCAATTGCCCCATCCCTGTCCTCTTTCCCAAACCATCACCACTTTTCCCTTTCCAGGTTCGTTTCCCTTTTCCCATGATCTGGCTCCTTCCCATCCATTTCCCACCTCTTCTCCTTCTCCATTCCTTTTCCTTTGCTCCAGTTCTCCAATTCCCTTGTATACCATTTGCTTTTCTAAACTCTTTATCCTTTGCCACTTTTTAAAATCTTTTTCTCGTCTGCCATCTATCCATTCCTAAACCATTCTGTTTCACAATTTTTCCTGTCCTAACACTTAGTCCTTTGCAACTCTGTTTCCCATGTCTTTTTTAGTTCTCTTTCTCCTTTCCTATTGCTTTCTCTCTTCTCATCCCCTGTTCTTCTTTAGGTACCGCCTCTACTTTCTAAGTTCTTCTCTGCTTCTCTTTTCCTGTTTCCAATACTTCCCCACCTTTCTGATTTATGTCTCCATTTCCAACTCCCTTCTCCTATTCCAGTCCCTTTGCAGGTTCTTTCCCAGTTTCCTTTTTCCTTTATAACCTCTGCTTTTCTCCACATTTGTCCCTGTCCTTAGATCTCTGTATTTTTAAGGGTCTATTTTCGGTGTGGAAGTCCTGTGGCGGGGAGTGTATACCTGTTGCAATTGTTGAAATTGGTGGTGGAGCGACAGGTGTTAATTGTCTATCAGTTTCCTCTTAGAACAGTGTGTAAAGGATTAGTTTGATCTGTGTTCTTATGTCCATCACTGGGTAGTTCCAGATTTAAGGTGTTTCAGTGTATAGATTTCACATAGCCTTAGATTGTGGTATTGTTTTGAGAGGCCATCATCATGAATGATAAATCTCATAGTTTTGTGTTCATTCTCTCCCTCTTTCTGTCTGTGTGTCTCTTCTGTGTCTTTCTCTAACTCTCTGTCTTTCTGTCTCTCACCCTCTTCCTTTCACCCTCTTGCTCTCTGACTCTCCTTGTTTCTCTCTCCTTGGCTCAGTTTCTCACATCTTTTCTTTCATCTCTTCCATTTCTCAATCCCTTTTCAACCTATTTTTGTCTTTGATTGTGTGCTGTCGGTGTAGTTCTTTAACCACAATACCCCCTTATTCACCCATTTATCCTTTCCTTCTTTCTCAGTCCTCATTGCCTCATTCTGTCCTCTTTTCCCTTTCCAAACCTTTTTTCCTCTTTCCCACATTCCCCTGTTCCTTGTCCTGTTTTTTTTTTCTTTCTGATTTCTTGCTAGCCCCTTTCTTTTTATCCCCTTACAGTGCATTTCTCCCTTTCCACCCTTATGCAATACATTTGTCCACTGTCTTGTCCATGGGTTTTTGTGATGTTCTCAGACTTTGACCTGTGTTTATTGTTTTGGCTGTAATTGCACGCATATGTACTCATTCCTAGAACACATTTTTGGAATTGAATTAGTGGATTGTATGGCAGCCCAGTTGTTGTTGATGATACTCTATTAATCAGGTTTTATCATTTATCATCATTTTCTACTTAGAGCAAAATGTGAAAGGTTTTGTTAAACTATATTCTTATGTTTAGCACTTGGTAATGATTGATTTTAAGTGTTTCACAATATTGAATTCGTGTACATGTGATTGTGGTCTTGGTTTGAGATCCCATGCTCTTTAATGATTAATCTCTTGGTTTTGAATTTAAATTATGTGTGTGTGAACAATTTTAATGTTTCTTTTTTCTTTTTTTCTGTGTGTGTGGGTTATGGGTCCCATA
Source organism: Peromyscus californicus insignis (assembly GCF_007827085.1). Classification (NCBI taxonomy): domain Eukaryota; kingdom Metazoa; phylum Chordata; class Mammalia; order Rodentia; family Cricetidae; genus Peromyscus; species Peromyscus californicus. Next base: position 28,968,326 of record NW_026294391.1, on the reverse strand, counting down.
TATATTTGAGATTACAGCTTCCTGGAGCTATTTCTTTCTGTCCATCATGTAGGTTTTAGGACTGAAGTCTGGCCATCATTTTTGGTACCAAATACTTTTATGGCATTGGCCCACAGAGTTTTGACAGGTATATAGTTGCTTTTATGTAGCACAAATATTCCTGCAAGCTTGTCAGCGTAGCAGTCCTATTATTACTGTGTTATTTTGAGTCAGGGTCTTTTTTTTATTTTTTTTTTAATTTCCCAGGTGAGGCTTCAAATGGCTCTCTAGCTGACACAGTTTTTCACCTTGTAATCCTGTTGCCTTTGCCTCCCAAGAAGGAGGCATTATAATCCTGCAGTATGCTTGGTCAAAAAGCCACTTTTAATTTAGTGGTGTTTACCATTAAGAATGTACATTAAGTTGTGTGTAAGATAACCTGTAGATGTAACCAACTGTCTTATTAAATAAGAAACACAGAACCAATGCAAAGAAGAAAGCCAAGAGATCAGAGCTAAGATCCTTACCCTGCAGCTAGCCTCTTAAGCCAAGAGACCTCTCCGAAAGAGAGCTACTTCCTGTGTGTTTGTCTTTATATAGTCTTTCTGTTCTGCCTTCTCATTGGTTGTAAACCCAAACACATGACTGCCTCATCACTGCCTTTCTGTAGAGACTTCCAGGTCTTCTATGGTTGGGATTGAGATTAAAGGCGTGTGTCTCCAATGCTGACTGTATCCTTGAACACACAGAGATTTACCTAGCTCTGTCTACCAAGTGCTGGGATCAAAGGCGTGCACCACCACCACCACGATCTTGCTATGACTCTAATAGCTCTGATCCCAGGGCAACTTTATTTATTAACATACAATTAAAATCACATTTCAGTACAAATAAAACACTACCATAATAACCAGCTATTATTTTTATTTCTATAGTATCCAGTTGGTGTGTGCTACTATAATTTATCACTCCATGAATGTGCAGTGCTTTATATCATGCTTGTCTTTTGAAAGTGGACCAATTCTATATACTGTTGATGGGTATTTGTCTTTCTTTTCAGATGCTTGGCATTGTGTGTAATAACTGCTGTCTATATGAAGTGTCTGTAGAATTTGTCTAGCAGTTTCTTGGGACATATTTAGTAATAGTGTGCTTCATCATGTATGATGACCCTACTTTCCAAAGAGAGTCTATCATTGCCACAGAAAGCAGTATGTAAAGGATTCTTTTGATGTAGTTTCTAGCCAGAAGTTGATAATGTAAGACCTTTAGGTTTTGCCAGTTAATGAGTTTAAGTAACATGTGACTGTTGTGGAATTTGAATGCCCTTGATTATTATGGGATCATTAAGATGTTCAACATACATATATGTTTAATACTCACTTAAGGTTGTATCATTGGAGGACTGCTGTTCCATAGACAGCACTAATCTGTGGATGAAAAACGTCCTGTTCTGGTGTGAAAATTGTCTACTTGGTAGAGCTGTCAGCTTTAGAACAGGAATATAGGGAGTTATGAGGGGTAGGATGTGAAGCAGAGTACTTTCCTAGACAATCAGATTAGCAGAATCACCTTGGGGTGATAGATATTGAACCTCAGTTGGCTCTTGACAGTCCCTGCTTTTGTTATATGCAATTTTCTTACTGTTTCCTTGGCTGTCCTGAAAGCCTCTGTCCTCCTGCTTCAGCCTCTAGAATACTATGATTTCAGGAATATACCACCAAGCCCACTGTGGAACATTTTGTATTTCTGAGACAGTGTTTCCATGGGTAGCTAAGAAGTTGACATCTTTCCTAATTTGCCTGAACTCGTGGATACTATTGCTGACTTCTCCCTAGTGCTGGGATTAGAGATGTGGGTTTCATGACCCTGCAATATACATCCTCTTCTTAGAAGTTCATTTTTCATGCCTTTTACTCCTCTTTCCTGGAATGCCTGCAGGCTTTTTACCTTTCATACTGTATTTAGTTGTTTGGACTTTCCTCATTTTGAAGGAGTTCATTGTGTATTATAGTTCTATGTTAGATATGGTCTCATAAGTATGGTATTTACTATTAATAATTCAATATGGGACACAAGTTCTCCTTGATCCTTCTGAAATATGCTGTTTTGGTCCCTTCCCTGTAGGACATTGTTTTCTGGGGAGCAATTGGTGGCATTTGGCAATATCTGTGAGTTTTGCTTGTCTGTAAATGATGGAGAAATGATTCCCACTGGTGCATAGTAAGAGTAGCTCAGCATGCTGCTAGATAAGTTAAGAGTTAGGAAGACAGTCCACTGATAGAAAATATTTTTTTTTAAAGTACCAGTCTTGCTTTTATTGGAAAACTACAGTTGAAGGTTTATAGCCAGGTTATTGTGGTTTGTGATCAAGATACACTGATGGAAATTTGATTGGAATTTCATGGCCTTAAAGGTTCATATGTAATAAACCGGTTGAATATGTGCATCACTCATGTATTTTATTAACATATGAATTGTACAGGTTAGCAGATTTAGCATGTGATCCATACACACATCCAGTGTGTGGAGAGCTCGTCTGATAGGGCTCATTTGTGCTTGTTTTCCAATAACCATTGTCTGTGCTCTGATATCTACCTCTGTGTGTGTTTCATTTCCATGACTGTCCTACTTGTTTTGAGTTTTTACTTCCACGTTTATTAGGTTTATTCTGAGTTGTTTGACTTCTACAGAGAGTTAGATCATTAGTTTTAAGTCTTTCTTATTTTTAAGCTTCTATTTCCATGCAAATTATATTATAAAGCATCATACTAATGTTACCTGCTAAACTACATATATTTTTTGTTTTCTTACTCTGAATTTGTCTTTACTTTTTTCCTTATTCATAACCCCGTTTGCTCCTTCTGCCTTTCTGTCCCCCTGTTGTTTGTGTATCAGTCTCTTAGTTCTTGATAGGTGAATGATCTCTTTCAGTTTCTTATGTCTTGCTCTTAAAATTTGTGAATGAGACCCTTCATAGCTACCTGCAGAGTTAGGTATGTCCTACTTATATTTTAATAAAAACACTTGTGGATTTGTGATTCTTTCAGTGGTTTGTTATGATGTACACTGCTGCTTTGAGCATATGTACATGACCATAAGAACCACAGGGAACTGTTTCTCAGAGGTGTATTTACGAATAATGTAGATGAGATAGGAATTGACTGTTACACTGTATGGCATAGGCCTACATTGTGTTCTAAAGTGAGTCTTGGCATTTTTATTAAGAATATGTAAAAGATTCTGTTAATCTGTATTCTTATCATCACTTAATATTGTCGCTTTTAAGTTTTGTCAGATGTGGGGTTGGTGAAGATCTTTTCCCATTCTGTAGGCTGTCGCTTTGCCTTGTTGACCGTATCCTTTGCTCTACAAAAGCTTCTCAGTTTCAAAAGGTCCCATTGATTGATTGTTTCTCTCAGAGTCTGTGCTACTGGTGTTCTATTTAGGAAGTAGTCTCCAATGCCAATGCGTTCAAGACTACTTCCTACTTTCTCTTCTAGCAGGTTCAGAGTAGCTGGATTTATGTTGAGGTCCTTGATCCACTTGGACTTAAGTTTTGTGCACGGTGATAGATATGGATCTATTTGCAGCCTTCTACATGTTGATATCCAGTTTTGCCAGCACCATTTGTTGAAGATGCTTTCTTTTTTCCATTGTGCACTTTTGGCTTCTTTGTCAAAAATTATATGTTCATAGGTGTGCGGATTAATGTCAGGGTCTTCAATTCGATTCCATTGGTCCACATGTCGGTTTCTATGCCAGTACCAAGCTGTTTTTATTACTGTAGCTCTATAGTAGAAGTTGTTTGCTTTTCCTAATTAGATGTTTGTGGTATTTTCTGTGTGTTTGACAATTTAATACTTGTACACCATGGAGTTTGATTATTTTCACCCCCCCTTTCATTTTCTTCCTCCCACTGAAACCTTTCTTCTCCAAAGTACCTTTTCTTTCATTCTTTTTCATTTTTCTTTATTAAGAAATTTTCTACTCACTCTATATACCACCCACCTATCCCCCCTCCTCCCTCATGCCACCCCCAGCCCTCCCTCCCAAGCCACCCCACATCCCTCAAATGAAGGTCTCCCATGGGGAGTCAGCAGAGCCCGGCACACTGAGCCTAGGTAGGTCCAAGCCCCTCCCCACTGCACCAGGGCTGCACAAGGTGTCACACCACAGGCACTGGGCTCCCAAAAGCCTGCCAGTGCACCAGGGATGGATCCTGATCCCCCTGCCTGGGTGCCCCCCCAAAACAGTTCAAGCCAAACTATCTTCCATATCCAGAGAGTCTAGTCCAGTCCCATGAGGGCTCCACGGCCACTAGTCTACAGTTCTTGGGCTTCCACTAGTGTGGCCGGTCATCTCTGCACATCTTGCCATCATTAGGCCTATAATGAAATACTTTTTCCTCAAACACTTAAATAGCTGAGACTACAGCACCTATCTTGTTTTCTGAATCTGAATACATGCATGTAAATTTTTATTAATTACTATTTTGTTACTTCCATTTTTATTCACTCTTTGCATCTCAGTTGTAGGATTGTTATTTCTTCATAACTGAGTAGTCTTTTGTCAGGGAAGGTCTTTTATATGCTGCTGTTAAAATTGTGTGACTGTTTTATTGTGATTTCATGATTGATTAGGTTTGTCAACAAATAACATAATTTCGAAAAGAAATGTGGGGATCCGAAAAATATGAAACTTCATTTTCATTCTTTAATGAATCATGACTTTACTCTGAGGACCAAGACTCAAAACATAGGTGAAACCATGTAGAATAATACGTGGTTACGTCACTCAAGAGCTGTTAAAATGTTCAGTAAAAACTAGGTAAATACATTGGCTTATGGAATATAGTATGAGGAGCCTCCCCTACATCTCTGAGAACCCTTCATCACACCATGGGATGTTTAAAGGTTATTTTTCTTGTTTGTTTCCTTGAGAAGAGGTCTTAATAGGCTGCTGAGGCTGGACTTGAACTCCTGGATTTAGTGTAACCAGGTTTCTCCTGTCCGCCTGGCCCCCCACAGTCCAGACAAATCTCTCTCATCCGTGGTCCCGCAGCCACTGGGACCCAAGTAAACACACAAAGGCTTATATTATTTACAGATTGTATGGCCTATGGTAGGCTTCTTGCTATCTAGCTCTTATAACTTAACCCATTTCTATTTATCTATAAGTTGCCATGTGGCCATGGCTTACCAGTACTTTCACATCTTGCTTCTCCTGGTGGTGCTGGTGTCTCTCTCTAGACTCTGCCTTTCTCTTTCCGGTCTCTCTCCTTCAATTTCCCACCTGCCTCTAAGCTGCCTTGCCATAAGCCAAAGCAACTTATTATTAACCAATGGGAACAACATATATTCACAGCATACAGAAAGACATCTCCCAGCAATTCTGCCTTCATATTTTTGGGATTGCAGTCTTTGTTCATATACACCCCTCACACTCTTTGTTAGATAGTTCTTGCGTATAAGCTAACCTGAAGAACAGTGATTTAGAACAATACTTCTCAAACATTCATTCCCCCACCCCCAACCCTTGACAACTTTTTAAAAATGAAGATTCTCATTCATTAGGTTTAGTTTAAAGTGTGAGATTCTATCTTTGTAAGAAGCAGCTCCTTGATAGTGAATCTTGATGGTCCATCCTTTGAATAGTAAGGATAGTGAATAATTTTGTCCAGTACAATGCTTTTTGGTATCCAATTTAATAAGTACTAGTTCATTTCGGCTGTATAACATTTGAAATGAGACTAGTATGATAAACTGAATAGTTTTTTAATGATTATATTTATTTCACATGTCCTCACGGAAATCAATAGGGCAATGAATCAAGCTTTTGATGTTACCAAATTATTTTGATACTTTTATAGAATAACTAACATTACTTTGATTTTATTAAGTTTTACTGTTTTACTAAATTAGTAATTTTCATGAGTAATTAATACTTGAGAGTAGAAGTTGTTTGTATTTGGAATTCTTAGGATATACATAATGAAATATGATCAGATCAGTCTATGCATGGAATTCATTATGATATTTATTATAGGTAATAATAATTTTATATAATGTTTTAATAATGTGCATGAAACAGGTTTTCATGATATGCATTTTTCTTGAAGCATCATGGTTTTACTGGTTTTGGATACTGGAACATTTTAGATTTTGATTTCAAGTTAAAGATGTTCAACTTACAATATGCTAAGGTAATAATAGAAACATGATATTTTAAATTATTTAAAAATTTCTTATATACTGCTTCGTAATACAGAACTCTTTAGTATTAAATGTTTTATGCTTGGCTATTTAAATATAATCTTTAGTCTAGATTTCTACTCTTAGATTTTTGCTTTTTAATTTTAATGGTACTTATTGATTGTTCTCATCACTGAAATACATGGTTTTCTTAATTCTTGGGAATCTTGAATCATCTTATGTTGAAGTTCAATAGTCCCACCACTTACTGGGATTGCATTTATTTTGTTCATCAGTCCTGACTTACTGGAATGTTCTGGCCTCACTTAGACTTTCAAGAGAAGTACTTTTTCCCCTTTAGCTTCAGGGTTTTTTTTTCTATTTATTTTTCTGCATGTTTAAGAATTTTTTTCTCCCGTTTTCTGTATTTTTTTTGTTGTTGTTAGATATTCTCATTCTCAAAGCATATTTTAAGATGGGCATAACTTAATTATCCACTTTCCTATTTGTTGCTGTGGTACAGTTTTGTGGTGTCTTTATACAAAAACAAGTAAATACAGCCTCTTTGCTCATCCTTAGTTTCTGTCTCTTTCCTTCTAGTAACCTTTCCAATTTCACTGTGCTTGAAAAATATCTGCTATAAGTCATTTTCAAAGAATATGGAAAGATGCATATATTGTGCTTTTACTTGACATAAACCACAAAGCATTTCTTCAGGTATTGCAGTCCCCTGAGACAAAAGAGTGCTGAACCTAAGGTTCAGCCCAGGCCTAACCCTGGTTTTCCTTTATCCCTTGCAGTGGCATTGGCATTATAGGCCTAATGAGGATCAGGCACAGAGACCTGGTGGGAGCAGTAGAAGTATTTCTGGATTTCCTTGCTGAAATTTTAATTATATTTTAATTAAATTTTCTATGTTTAGTACCAGGGTTTGAACCTAGAGTCTCCTATATGGTAGACAAATGCTCTACCACTTAACTAACTTTCAACCCTGATTAATTTATATTTAAATTTAAATACCTACATGTTGCTAGTGCTATTATAGTAGAAGTCACATTTAGTACTTGTTTCAAGATACTGTGTTAGAAAAGACATACTGTAAAATCATTTCAAGTTCATAAGAGATGTAGTTTCTTAGTTCTTCAAATTGAAAATCAGCATGCCAGTGTTGTAAAGACTGTGTGTGTTCTTCCTGGAAGTTTCAATAGTCACATTGTCTTTATAGTATGATTTAGAGGAAAGAAAATTTTATATTTATTTCTTGTGTGTGTGTGTGTGTGTGTGTGTGTGTGTGTGTGTGGGGAGGGCAGTATGCTACTGTGCTCCTGTGAATATCAGAGGTCCTCAGGCCTGTGCTTCGGCGCCTCTACTGCCTGAGTCATTTTGTCAACCCTGGTTCCTAGAAAATATTTCATCTCAATTTTTGCAGATTGTCTTCTAAAATTTGTTTCTCACTTAGAAAATTTCCAAAGTCACCACCGTTTTAAGAAAATAAAATAGGATAATTCCTTTATTTTAATGTTTATTATTGAAAAAATGCATCCTAAAATAATCCTGAATATTAAGTTCAGAAATAGTAAAACATATCTGAGACAGTTGGTCACTTTGTTTACCATGGATTTAAACTACTTAAGGCTGTTAACACCAAAAAACATTTGCAGTCATTTTCTTAGAGAGACCTCCAGAAAGCTGGCTCATCTTGCACTGTGAAAACATTTTATGAAACTGTAGTCTTTGCCCATTATTTGTGGAAACTGTGCTAGCAAATGGTAGATGACAAGAACCTGATTGTTCCTGACACTAAACCTTTAATATGTTGTACATTGGAAGTTTGCAGACTTTGGCTTGGTATATTTTTCTTTCACTTTGTACTGCATAATAAAAATGTTTTTCACACTGTGGGTTTATACAAAGCATCCCACAAAGCCACAAATTTCCATTTTCTTTTCTCAGTCATATGGGTTGAAAGTCTCCACCACTGTAGGGGAAAAGATAGAATGGTCTATTCAAGGCTGGTAAGACCCCACTCTCTAGACCTTGTAGGTGGCTGAGTGACTCTAGCTGCTCAGAACCAAGGTTCAGAAAGACAACTTACTGGGGAGTTGCTATGGAGATTTATTTATTTATTTATTTTTTGAAATTTCTAGAAACAAGGGGACAAAAAACTTTGAGGGAAATGTTTTCTCTATGAATTTCATTTTAGCTTATCTAATGTTACTATATTCTACATTAAAAGTACTATGTTTCACATCAAAGCCTATTTTTATTTATTTAACTTAACACTCTACTTGTTCAACAACTGAGTCCCTATTTGTATCTATAAGCAATACATTGATTTAATTGTGAACTTACCATTGAAATATCTTATTAAGCATGCTTATGACTCAGTGATAATTAAAACACTCATTTTGAATGACTGAGCCCATGGATTTGATTTCTGATATACCCACCTCACCCCAATCACTTATTTGTCTGGGCTATGTATTTAGTACAGGTATTGGACCATGGTAGCTTCAGCAACTACTACTACTACTTTAATAAAGAATGAATATGCATCATGCTCCATACAGATGCATTATGGTGTCGGAGCTGGTTTTAGCTCAGTTGCTTTAAACAGCCTGGGAGATGCTAATATTTGGTGGGATTGTTTACTATGCAATTTAGAGTTTGGTATATTTTGCATCAGTCACAATTCCAGAAAGAAGCGGAACCTACTTTAACTGCCTATGCTTTGTCTTGCTAGTCCCATGAGAGACTCTAGATGTTCAAAAAACATACCCATTGGATATAAAGGTACTGGTACAATACATGTATAGAATTTTTTGGATTTTTGCTGTATTTCTTAATCCAGGTGTTCAAATGCCACTATGACTAAAATATTGCCCATTCTTTCCATCCTCTTGCTCATTGAATCAACATTGTTGTGAGATGTCCATTTAAAAGAAGTTATTTGTAAATTTCAAGGAGGGATGATTTGAATGCATATGTAACTTAATCTGGAATTTCTGAGTAATTTTATTTTATTTTTATTTTATTTTATTTTATTTTTTTGGTTTTTTGAGACAGGGTTTCTCTGTGTAGCTTTGCGCCTTTTCTGGGACTCACTTGGTAGCCCAGGCTGGCCTCGAACTCACAGAGATCCGCCTGGCTCTTTCTCCCGAGTGCTGGGATTAAAGGCATGTGCCACCACTGCCCGGCCTGAATAATTTTAAATGGTAAACCTTTCTGTTTGAACTTCTGTTGTGGTTTTTGCTGCTGAAGTGATGTTGATTACATATTTACACTTTTCAACTCCCTATTTAAATGTTGTAAGGATCCAAGAAAGTGAGAACATCAAATCAGAAAAGACACCAGTGTGTTCAAAGAACAAAAAGTGAGTTTAAACTAATCCAGTCGAAAAAAAATGCCATCCTTCATAGGACAAAAAGTGCTATTTGCTATCTTTTAGGTTCTGAGTTACAAGTTTATATAGTTGACAGCTTCTCTTTACTATATTGCTTCTCTTCCTCCCCCTTTCCATTCATTTGAGCCTTATAGTCTCTAATTATACCTTTTCTTCTCCCAGCTTAGCTTGACTTTCTGTCCTTCCAACTAATTTCTTTTGATGATTTCCTTTATAATTTGCTTAGTTTTCTCAGCACAAGAGCGAACAAAAATGTCTCATCTATGAAGTGTATAGAAAGAAAAAAAATAAAATGAGATCTGAATATGCTTGTCCACTCAACTATCTGATTGGATTACAAATCTGTTTCAGACAGTGAATTCTTAAGGAAAAGAAAGGTTAATAAATAGGCCAGGCGGTGGTGGCGCATGCCTTTAATCCCAGCACTCGGGAGGCAGAGCCAGGCGGATCTCTGTGAGTTTGAGGCCAGCCTGGGCTACCAAGTGAGTTCCAGGAAAAGGCGCAAAGCTACACAGAGAAACCCTGTCTCGAAAAACCAAAAAAAAAAAAAAAAAGAAAGGTTAATAGTAGAGACTTATATAGTACCCTATAAGTAAAAAATGAATCCTGCCCTTGACTATGAATAAGTAAAACTCCAAAGATACCTAAGATAGTTAATGTTTAGTTTAGCTGGAGGTCAGATCATAGCCTCAGAGAATTTATTGTCAAAAAGATTACATTAATTAGAAGACAAATTCCAATAAGTTCAGCCCAGACCACATCTTGTGGGATATAGTTATAGTCAAGTTATCTGTAACACTTGCTAAGAATGAGCATGATGCTTTACCAATAGGGAAGAATTTGAAGGACAGATGTTGAGTGAAAATAAGACAAACACAAGGGGTGGAGAGAGGGCTCAACAGCTTAGAGCACTTGCTGCTTTTGCAGTTGACATGGGTTTGGTTCCCAGTACCATATCATGTAGCTCACAGCATTCTCTAACTCCAGTTCCTGAGATTTGATGCCCTCTTCTGGCCTCTTTGGGTACAACACACATGTGGTACACATACAGACAAGCAGTAACACATACACTCCCCAATGTACATTTTTTAAAAAAGAAACAAAAGAATATATATATATATATGTGTGTATATATATGTTCATGAATAAGATATCAAGAAGAAGCAAAACTGATCCACAGTGATATTAGTGAGAATAATGTTATTTGAGTTGGAAGATTGTTCTTTACTGGGAGGAATCATGAAGAGATTTTTCTGGGTCCTAGGAGAAAGGGGAAGGATGATGGCTCAAAGGAGAATAAACAGTGCATAAAGTGTAAAATAAAAATTAGTGTTTTGTTTTACTTTGTGTTTTTATGTTCAAAGGACTACTTTTCAGCTGGCAAACTGCTTTTCCATTCCACCCAATATTCTATGATATGGGTCCATTTCAAATTGATACAAAAAGGGTGAGATAAGAGGTCCTACTTCATTTTAACAGATCTTAAAATGTCTTTCTCTTTTCTCTGGGTATAAACTCCTGGATTATTTGAATTTTCTCACTCATCTTGCTGTCTCTATTTCTAAGACAAAGCTGCACGCAGTGAGCATTTAATAAACAAACTGTTTGAATAAAGGACTGAGTGAATGTATTGAGGGCTAAATGTAGTATAATGTAGTGTTCATGGAATTAATGCCAGTTTTCACAGCCTATAAAACACTTGATTTGGCTAGTTAGCTCAGATGTCAGATATTGCTATTACAGAGTGATTTATTTTTAAAATGTGAGGATTGGTTAAACAAAATCCATGTGGTTTTCTGATCAGTTTGACTAATGTTTTCTCATCTGTGACTTAAATGTCGTTTGTTTCTTTACCACGGTTTAGAATTTTTAAAGTACAGGCATAGAATTGGTTGTAAAGAAATAATTGATAGATCCTGGATTTCAGACAATAACTCAGGGATCCTGGTACAGTCATGTCTTCCTTTCACCTGTTAGGCTAGCTTCTCTGGCTTCCTAGCAGACTTCACTTTATGTTACTTTTCTAGATAAATTACTACTTTGAAGTTATGAAAAGAGGCTTGTTAAAACCAACAGTATGCTAAAGCCAGCATAGTTTTTTATGTGTGCTTTCAATTTAATAATGATGTTAAAGATTCTTCAAACAAGAATCTAAAGGTATTTGTAAACTCAGTTAACTCTTTCAATAATTTATTAGTTATTTTTTCCCTATTGTGGTTTTTATCACTAAGGTGGAAATAGACAAATGGTGTTTACTAATTACACCTCGGATCTCCAATTTCTGCCTAACATAGGCTTTTGTGTTGTAATAAGAAGTACATGATGTAGGAAAAATAGTTTATATTAATTCATCCTAGATTGTTAACTTTGTGTTTGTAAATAGTATTCAGTATAAGCTATAGCATGTGTATTGATAAAATTCTGGGTTAAACTTAACCCAGGAAATACTCTTTTCATTCTGCTTGATTAATATGAAACACTAAAGAAAAATTCAAAAGGAACTAACCAAACACACTTGAGATACAGGATTTTGCATTGGATTTGGATTAGGACAAGGGTGTGGTAGGGTGATGTGTCAGTAAAGTTACTATAGGCTTTGGTCTGGGTAAAGAGAACTATCAGAGAAAATTGATAGGAAATCTGATGCTTACTTGAGAAATCATGAAAATGTGGATTATTCCAGCCTTAGTTCTTACCCTCTCAGTCCAAAGAGTCTTCTCTGTAAATTAACTAATGAGATTTGTTCTTTGATTGTTTTACACATGTATGCAATACATACTGACTAATCTCACCCCAGGAACTCCCTGGTACCTCTGTCTATCCTCTTCTACAAATCTTTTTTCCTCATCTTCATGTCTATTCATTTTGTTTTGTGACCTACTAAGTTTAACCAGACACATCAATGTGACCGTAGATTCGGGACTAACTCCTGTAGCCTGGTGGGCGTAGTAGTAGGTATGTAATTCAAGACAATGACTGCCCTTTCCCAGAATGTATCAATAGTCACTAGTTTAGCAATAAGGGCTAGAGGCCTGTGAGCCCCTTCTATGACTGATTGCTGACAGGTCCAGTCTTTTTGTGTAAGATCTAGTGCAGGGAACTGCAGTTGCTGTGGGTTTGATTTCAGTGGTTGTATCATGGCTAGAGGATGATATACTTTACCATAATTTCTGGCTTTTGCATATTTCCTGCCCCCTTTTCTGCATTGTTCCCCAAGCCTTTGATGGAGGTTGTATAAATATCTTGTTTTAGGACTGAGCCCTCAGCTATGACTTATACTCAGCATCTTGAGCAATCATGAGTCTCTGAATTCATGGGGCTAGAGGGACTCTGTATAGCAGCAGTTGTGACTCAAGAGTCTAGAGGTGGCAGGCTCAAAGAGTCTTATTTTTAATTTTCTAGGCAATATTTATTCAACACCATAATGAAAGTATTCATTCTCCCAGTTAATAAGTTATCAGAGTCTAAACTACATATAAAATACTACCATATAACATAAGAGTGATGCTCTGACCTTTGCTATCATTTAAAAGCAATCTCTATTTTGACAAAGGAGAAAAATAGGGTATAAGTATCCCAAATAATTATTATTGAAAGATTACATGTATAGGATATGATGAAAGAATATGACTGATGACAAAGTTGGAAGAATGTTCTAAAATATGTTCAGAAGCTAATTCTGATACTTACTTGCTTTGTGAAATTCATTTTCCTCATCTGTAAGATGGGGGTGAGAATATCTAACCTCGTTTAAATAACATTTAAAATATTAGAAGTTTAATTTTACTTTTTAATTTAATATTTTTTACATCTGTGGTTTGTAGTGTGTGCATGCTGGCATGCTTATAGCACTCATGCACAGGTCTTGCAAGAGTCAGTCCACTCCTTTCAACATATGGGTCCTGCAAACAGAAGTCAGGCTGTCAGGTTTGGCAGCAGATGCCTTTATCGACTGAGCGGTCCACACTGACCCTAGAGGTTTGAGCACAGGAGCTCATTAAATGCAGTTGTCATTACCAATAGCATATTTAACATAATAATCATTTCTATAAATCCTTTAGCAAGATGAATTATAGTTAGTGAGCAGATGTTCTAATGTAGATGATGCAAATTACCTTTTCAGAGTAAGGAATTTAATAATTATGCTTTAAAGAAATAGGGAGTGTAGTGAGGTATCAGTGAGGCTGGAAAATTAGCAATAAATATAAATTAATAAAGATATGTGCATTAAAAGAAGTAATAGCAAGCCAAATCTTTCACATACAGGCTGCAGAGCTGAATTTTCAAATATTCAGGATTAGAAAGACAGTGACCATTGATTAGAGATTTAAGCTCATCCAGTATTATCATTTGTAAAGGGTTTGCTTAGAATAAAACTGTTCAATTTGTTTTCTGTAAAAATCTTTCTGGCTTAGAAAACTCATTGAATCTTCCTCTTAGATAATACAAACATTCTTTATACAACAATTGATGTGACCAGATATTTCTTTAATATTTACCTATCATTGACCTAGTAATTTTTTTCACCTTGAATTTTGTGTTAACATTGACTTTTCTTTCAGTTTAAAAGGATTTGAGAACAATCAGAGCAGTTTAATTTTTGTTTATGTTGGTTTGTTTTTGAAATGGAGGTCTTACTATGTAGCCCAAATTGGCTTTGAATTAGTTACCTGCCTCAGTCTGTCCTTGTGCTGGGATTACAACTCTGCTAGGCTTTTCTTTTTTTTCTTGTAAGAAAAACTATAAAATTACTGTAATTCCAAAAGAACTCAAAACTACTACTACTACTACTACTACTACTACTACAACACACACACACACACACACACACACACACACACACACACACACACTCTCATTCAGATGCAAACAGTGAAAGAAATTTTCTGTAACATACAACATTGACTTTTATGTTTCTTTTCAATATTTCAGTTCTCTTTTTGTATATGTACTATGTATAATAATTCTTAGATTAAGTGTCTTAATATTTGAATACTTTCCCATGACTACTGTTTTATACTACAAAGGGTAAAAACATTGGAACTTAAAGGGTCTCCTATCTTAAATCCAATAAATAAATGTTCTCTGAAGGAGAAAATTTCCATATTTAAGATCTGATTTTATTTTTTAATAAAGTTTCTGTAAATATGAAAATGGAAAATTCTGTTACTTGTTGATTTGTAATGCAAGAAATCATATTAAGATTAAAACTAGGAAAGGGGTATATATAGATTTATAGAAGAATTCTAATAGATAAAAGTAGCAAAAGGTCTATTAAGTGGCTAGCTGCCTTGCTCTAAAAAATAAAAAATATTTTATTTATTTTTTTGGTTTTTTCGAGACAGGGTTTCTCTGTGTAGCTTTGCGCCTTTCCTGGAACTCCCTCTGTAGTCCAGGCTGGCCTCGAACTCACAGAGATCTGCCTGCCTCTGTCTCCTGAGTGCTGGGATTAAAGGCGTGTGCCACCACCGCCCAGCTAAAAAATATTTTAATATGTTTATCTGTAATTATCAAATGATTTTCAAATTGTGAAGCAAATCATCAGTAAGTTTGTATTTATATCTTTCTTGAACTAGGCACATTATAGAAATCTGATCCTGCATGTCTAGTGAGGTTTGGAGTAGCACTCTATGGCCCAAGTCATCAGCTAATTTACACCGAGAGAATATTATATGATCATCTTTAGGAAGAGAGGTTGCCAGTTACTAGGAAGAGATAAAAGAATTTAATACCACACCATTTTGGAGATCTACAGGTGGCAGGCCTCTTCAGTTCCAAGCGTGGATATACAAGAGAGTACATTCTATGTTACTGTCTTAGGAACTACTAGCTTCTTAGGGAGATCAAAATTATTTCCCTGTTTCCCCTAGAACTAGCAGTGTCTGATACATACTGTGCTAACATCTTTGAGGAACTTTCATTTGTTTCGTATTGTAAAAGTTGCATATGAAAATAATTTTATTTTATACTTTAGAAGATGGATATACTCTTTGTTGTTGTGGATATATGCTTTTAGTTGTAGGCTCTAACTTCAGAATTGTAATTTTGAAAGTCCATTATACATTAAGGTAATAACAGATGCAAAACCTACACTCAGTTTTGGAAAGAGTTGTAGAGAGAGGAGAAGACCTATCAATAGTGTACTTTTGGCTAACATGGCACATTGTGTATTTTTCAAACAAAACTTTGAAATTAGCTTATAATAAACTTAGAACTAGAGGTGCATGTTTTTTCTGGATTTCTGTTTGATATATTTTGTGCAGATTGATGGGTTGTTTATGGCATTTTCCCCCTCCTCTCTTCAGAGTGATCTTTACTTATGCTATAGGTTCCTCCAAGGTGAGGAAGTATATGGAGGGGCAATTCCAAATTGCACTGTGTATGACCCTTCTGGGTACTCTTAAATGTGAGCAAATGCTTTCTGTCACTGTGCTAATCTAGTGTCTTTTAGTTTAAGCATAAGTTAAGAACAACAACAAAATCCAGAAAGTGGGACTGTGAGGTTATTGGTGCCAAAAAACCCATGGTGAAGAGGGATAAAGCTCCAAGTGTTGGAACCATAGAAGGAGGGAGTGAGTGTCTTTGCTCAAATTCCTGTATAGGAGCTGAGTTGAGTTTGCCTTGCTCCTTGGACATGGTTTCCTGGGGAAGTCTTTACTTTTTTGGGTCAGTGGCCAAAGTAGAAGTTAGCCAGGAGTCTGACAGGCTAATGGGAGTGAATGTCCAGGATGGAACTTGATGCTAGACTCCAGGGGTCTGGGGTGCAAGGGCTACTGCTAGGACTTTTGGTTCTGGCTGATAAGGAAAAACTGCCAGACTGCTTTTTCAGGGTCGTCATGTCTCTAATGACCACTGCTTGATCGTGCAAGCAGGTTGCTGGGTCTAGGGCTCAAGCTCCACGGCGGCAGCAGTCTTAGGGCGTGTTTGCAGCGACCACAGGGCACATAGCCTGCTGTGGGAGGGCGGGGTGGCTATGTCGGTTGTGGGGCATGCGCGGCTCTGCGCGCGGCTTCTCAAAAATGGCGGCGGCAGTGTGAACTCTGGTGTCTGCTCCGGGAACTAGCATGACAGAAGTTTTGTTGCTAGGGCGGAGGAGACCCGAGGTGCGTGGTGCCCCCGGCCCCCCATGGGGAGTGGAGACTAAGTCCTGGTGTCGGAGTCCTGATGGCTGTCTGCAGGGCGGGAGGTCGGGAGCCTTAGGGGCACGTCCTGCGCTAGGAACGCCCCCTTACTGCCGCGCCAGCGTCCCGCCTCAGTTTGTCCAGACACCCCTGTCTCACACTCCTGGACGCTTTACCCCAGATGCCACGGCTGCTGTGTCTCACTTAGTGTTTACCGTGGGCCACCTCGGCTGCTAGCGCACAGTGCTGCCCTTCACGCTGGCTCGGAGTCCCTTCACCGGCCCGTCTTGCCGGAGGCATTCTGGCCCCTGGCCCAGCTCCCTCAGAGGGCCCCTCTCCTGCAGTGCCGACAGCGCCCTCTGCAATTCTCCCCAGGGTAGGTGGGACCAGGCTGAAGCCTGGGGGCTTTGCGGGTGGGTAGTATGGCTGAGGGGCACGGATGACTTCGTAAGGTTTGGGCTCAGACCAGAATTTGCTAGGTAACTTGGATTTTGGGAGGGGACGTCAGCATAGAAAGATGCGCCTGTGGCCTGGAGCCCGCGCGGGTCCAGTGCCAGGTGTGTGCCTTGGGGCTCCTCGAGGGGGGTGGGGTGGGGTGGAGGGTTGTTAGCCAGCAAGAGTGGATGCCTCCCGGATGAAGCTGGATGGGAAGGCATAGACAGAGGACTCCTGCAAGGATTTAGGCGAGGGGATGTAGTCAGTCAAGGTTTGAGTCTACTGATCACTGTGCCTTTCATTTTAAAACAGCTCTGTTAAGGTTCCTCTCCTTTATTTATTGATTTTTTTCTTACCCGAATAGTACTTGTACTCCAAGAGTCCGAAGAGATATTAGGAGAATTTGGAATTTGATCCAGCTTTGTGTGTGTGTGTGTGTGTGTGTGTGTGTGTGTGTGTGTGTGTGTGTGTGTGTCTGTCTGTCTGTCTTGAGCAGGGAAAATATATTTTGGTATATGATATTCAAAAGTATTGGCGATGCCTTTTTTCTCAGAGAGCTTCAGCTGTTGCAATTTCAATGTTTCCAGGGACATTATTATTTTCAGTTTGAGGGAAGAATATTGGAAGATGTACTTGAGTACAAGGAGGTTCCCCCCCCCCATATAGTAGTTCATTGGCATATACTTAATTCTAATAATTGCTTTGAAATGTTTTTTTTTTATTTTACAATACAATTCAGTTCTACATATCAGCCACGGATTCCCTTGTTCTCCCCCCCTCCCGCCCCCTCCCCTTCCCCCCAGTCCACCCCCCATTCCCACCTCCTCCAGGGCAAAGCCTCCACTAATGACAATTTTATCTTTTTTGCTATTCTTTTTTCTTCATTAAATAACCTATTTGTAATGATGGGTGTCCTTTTAAGCTGGTTGTGGTTTTCTGTATTTAATGGGAAGAATGTGGAAATAAGCTTTCGAAAGTGTGTCTAATTAAGATTTTGAGAAGACAGTGAGTTTGTTACCTTACATTGATCTATAGCTTTATCATCTTTAAAATAGTCTGAAATTTATAAAAGGATATAGTCAAGTCATTTAAAACTGCTTTGAAAATTTTGAATACTGTGTCCTCTAACCGTGTAAGTTCCTTATGCGCCTGTTTACCTCAGAGAACTGCTTTGCTTTATAATTGTAGTTAGGGGAAAAAAGAATACTGTAACTGGTATTGCACTATCTATATGAGGCTGTTTTTAAATTGATGATGTCATAAATGTACCCAGTTGCTCTTAAGCATCTATTCTTACTTGTCATGAGGCATTTGATCAGCCTTTTTGATTTATCGCTCAGTTAACAGTTCTTCATTAAGCACCTGTGCGCTTTTATTTTATGGAATTCACCCAGTTCGAGGTATATTTATTCAAAGCCCATTATGTGTTTTATTTTCTGGATATTTAAGGCAACCACCCCACCAGTAGTACTTTATTCCTGTATATTTCAGTGTTGCTAAGAAAATCATAATTTATGTAGAATAAATATTTCTTTGCTTAATGGACAAACTCGAGTATTTTTGCCACTGTTCTTTACATTCTGGTTGTAACCAAAAATTATTTCTGATTAGGTCTGTGGGAGACGGATATTTTGCTAGTATTAGTTGAAATCAGTATGCACATTGGAAGTTGGGTATTTTTAAATGCTAAGCAAGTACACATTTATGACCAAGTAGCTTAGGTTATAACTAGATTTGAAAAGTACTTTTCTTATTTCAAAATTTATCTTAAATCTCTCTAAAGCCAAAATAATAAGGATTATGATAGTCAGTTACAGGCTAGATGTGACTCTCATTTTTTTTGAGTTTGTTCCTTTTTAGCTGCCTGCCTGTTCCTCCCAGATGCTTCCTATCACCCCTTTTCCTGCCCATGTTCTCTTCTGTTGGTGTCTGTTTCCGCATTAGTGAAATGGTCTGGGTAATCCTGGGCTGTCTCACTAAGAAATAATTGATGATGGTAAAGTGCCTTAAAAAGGTTGAGTAAATACTAGGTCTTTTGAATGAAAATGACTTATCCTCTTGTCCCATTATAAGTTAGTTCCAAATACAAATTTTTAGTTGAATTCTTATAGGGGGGGATATTTTACTTGAAATTTTTATTGCCCCTACCTTTGGGTTAAGTGGAATACTGGGGTGGTTGCGAGATGATCCTCTGTTCTTTGAGCTACTAATCACCTTTTAGAAACAAAGTCATTATTAATGTCATAGAGTTAGTACATGGGATCTCCAGATTAGAAGTGATTGTAGAAATAGAAAACCTGGAAATTTGACAATAGTCAATGTTGGTCATTTTAAAAGTTTACCTTTCATGGATAGTTTTGATACTCTTTTTAGATATAGAAGAATGCCAATTTCATTTATCTTAAATCCAAAGTGGTATCATTTACTTATTTAATTTTATAAATATAGGAATAAAATTAGTGTTAAATATGTTTTCCACACTTAGTATCTTGGGTTTTGGTTACTTGAACCATAGAAATGCCTTTACAACTAATGTCTCATTTGCAAAAAGTCTAACAGAAATGATAGTTATTTAAGCGGGATAACTTGAATAAATTTGAAAAACTAAGATTTGAAATGGGCATATATTGTTTGGTTTTCATGAGCAAGGCATTTTTGTTTATTTTGTCTTTGTTATCTGGTATAAGTAAACCTTGGTAGCCATAGAAATAATAGTGATGGTGTTTATATTGTGATTTCTATTAAACATAATGTCCCTAAATCTTTCTCCTGCTTTTGTTTTGGGGCATGTGGTGAGATGTTTTTAACAAGAAATGAGGAGTAACTTACTATGTGAAAAGTTAAGTGATTTTCAGTTCACACAGAAGCTTGATATGATATGATGGTGTTTGCTAGACTAGATGAATTCTTTAAAGAGTTAAAAAGTAAACTTGTTGAATTTTTGTGTGAGCAAAGAGCTGGGAAATATTTGAAAGTAGAGAACACTTAACTCCCCTACTTGTGACTTGTGTTTATGGCTGTGGTTCTGCCCCTTCCTAAGTTTATAGGACCAAATTGTTCTAAGAGCGGAAAGAGAGTGCTCACCTTTTGTAGTAATTTGCCATTGTAAACTCCAAAGGGACAAACACAGTGCAGTTCTATGATATACTTGAGGATACGTTCGTTTGATTGAAAAAGCTTGTGTGTCTTGCTTCTTGTCTTCAGAATACACATCACAGTTTTCACAACTTTTGTTTCTCAAAAGGATTAGCTAGTACAGAATTCCAGACATAAACAACTCTCTTTGATGTGTACCTTGTAGCCTTTAGTAGTTATTTAAGAATGAATACTGTCAGAGTCCTTGGTTTTTAATATTTGGTCATGTTTCCTACATTTCATCAGTTTTAGCTAGCTTTTATTTTGATTTATATATACTTAAATTCAAACACTAATCCAAATGTATTTAAGTTCTCCTACTTTTGAACACAGAAATATTCTTGCTGTGGAGCTGTTGACTTTTTTATCTTTGAAAAAAATTTAAAGGGTATTATTTGGAATGTTTTTCGTTATACTTTAAAGTTACTTGGAAGTAATGTCCATATTCAATTTTTAATTAACTTGGTAGAATTTCATAAATATGCTGAGATAAAACAGTCTTTGTAGTCATTATTGAGATAAAATAGCAAATAGTGATAAATACATGTGTGTATTACTTTGCTTTAGATTATTTTATAACCAGATTTTTTTCATGTTTAGATTTCAGAAGTTATAGAAATATTTAAATGAGTAGTTTGCAGATACCTGCTACATGTTTGAAGTATTGTCAGGGATGTTTAGTTTTCTAGTCACTTTAGATTGTAGTTTATTGCATGCTTTTCTACACTCTGTTGTTCAGTAGGCACTGTTGTCATCATTCCCATTATTTCGTGTTGGACTGGTGTTAGAAACCATAAATCTAGGCTGTACTGATAATAGAAGCAGGCTGTAACTTGATCTACTTCTTTTGTCAAAGTATAACACCATGAGCTCCCTGTAGTAAATTGACATGCCATGCCATTAACTCTAGCCCTTCACAAATGTCGGTGGGCAGCAGGTCTTTGGGCAATTAGCTTGTGGCTGTGCTTTCCTTAGGAATTTACAACTATAAACTGGAATTTTGGCAACCCTTGACTTGTATTTCATTTATCTATTTTCTGATATAAAATGCTACCTAACTATGGACAGAACTTCCACATAAATAATTTTAAAATGACAAGTGATTCTTTAACTTGCAAGTTATAATTTTTAGATAACTTAAAAATATGATTCTTGGATTTTTTCTTTCTTTTTCTCCATTCTCTCTCCTCTCTTTTTCTTTCTTTCTTACACCAGGGTGTCATGTAGCTCAGGCTGACCTTGAACTCCTCATCCTCCTGTTTCCACCTTCCAAGTGATGTTGAATTTGTTTTGACACACAAAAGACTAATTTCTAATATGTTGGGGGTAGATCTTGCTAAAAGATTGCTAAAATCTTTCCTATAGAAAATGTTATTTCCTTTGGAAGATTCAATTTGATGCAAAAGCTTACTACCATAATACTCTAAGTATTGGTGAGTGATAAACGGAATTTTTGTTCCATTTTATTCTTAGCAGTATTTTACGTTTGAGACACAGTAAGTCTCCCTATTTGCCATCTTCTTGACTTAGCTTCTCATGTGCTAGTATTATAGGAGTGTGTCACCATGACTGGCTATTTTTAAATGTAGTTGTGCAATTTAGGTTTTTTCTACTTACTTTCATTTATGTAAAAGTGGGATTTTTGATTATTTTAATAACTTGGGTGAATTAAATCCATAATTGTGAAGTCTTAGCATGATGAATCATGAGAGTCACCAAGTAACACACAAATAATATACCTTTTCCGTCTTTCTTTTTAGGATAGCCGTTAGTACTGCAAAATCTTAGTTATGAGAGTGCTTTTGTCAGAGAGAAGCATGTTGCTACAATATATTTGAATTAAATGAAGACTTATTTCAAGTCCATGAAAAACTTAAGTGTATGTTTCATGCTTTTAAATCATATTTTTCATTCTTGCATACTGTGTGGACAAAAGATTTTTGTTTTAGCTGAAAATATTGGCTTTATAAATTTTATAATATACATGGATAGAATTCCATTGGAAGACTATTGACATGTGGAACTTTGAAAGTGTATATAAACTACATACTTTCAAATTTATGTTGCTTATGTGTTTTTGTGTATGTTATTTTTTAATTGGGAGGATAAACAACAGATAGCTAACAGCATGTATTTCTTGAAAGTGGGGTTATAGGTAATTTTTCACCCTCTCACATTTACTTATCTGTATAATTTTGAGGAGAGTATGTTCAATTTTTTTTTAAAGAAAAAAAAATCCAGTTTCTAGGAATATACAAGGCTGGCTCAGTGTGGGTCCAAAAGTTTTGCCAGTGTTAACTTACCTTAAAGGGAAAAATGTTTGTGAATATTTATCTCACAGTTATTCAGCACAAGGTGACAATGGTTTGAGTTTTGCTAGACTACTTCTCTGATAATTTCTAGAGAATAGTTTCTCTTTTGCCAATGAAAGTATTTGATCATTGTAAACCTGTGTATTTAACCTACCCCATTTATTTTGTTTCTGTCTTTATGTTCTCATTTGTTCAAGACTCTAGATTGAGTGCTATACCTACATGGTTATATCTCATTTTCATGGCTACATGGTATAGTCTAAGAAATGTTAGCTATAATTTAATATCAGAAAACCTCTGAGCCATCTCTACAGCCTTGAATCTTCTTTTATTGTCTTGTGGACTCATGCACCTTGTAGTTCTAGCTGGTATCAAATAGTCTCCCCAATTGATTACTCTAGTCTGACTTTTAGAGGTAAGGTCAAAGAGAGATGAGTAATGTTTTGATTTGTGTATGTATGGGTACCTCCTGAAGCCTTGAGCGCTGAGAGAATATAGAGTGACTTGAGGACCAAGAAGAAGCCTGATCAACAATGGATTTCATAAAGCTAATGGTAGAGACTGAAGATTCTTTTGTGTCTTCAGTCTGAAATTCCACTTTGTTCTTTATCTGCTCATTGAAACTGTCAGCTGTGTGAATGACTCACAATCACCCCCCATACACACACTGTATGTGTGCACACGCAAATATAACCTCATGATTTTACTGTCGTCATAACAATGATGAAGCTTAGAAGTGGATCTCTTGACCCTTTCTCCTCTTAGTATCCTCTTTATAGCCAGCATTCTCTTAAATCTGCAGTTGGGTTCCACACATTCAAGCCTCAGTATAATCTTTTTTGTGTGTATAATTTTTTGCCTCTTTCTCCTTGGAAAAAATTGTGTAAGATTGTCCACAAAGCCACTTTATTTCCTGTCACAACACCTCTTTTCCTGGGCATATAAGGAATCCTTTTCCTGCTTATTCTATATAACTCTGGGGTTGGAGCTTGCTTCATTTGTTACACAAAGCCTGGTGGGTTTTAGGAACATTTATCATGTTTATAGGAGTGTTCTAAGCACACAAAAAAATGAAATTATCTTTGTTATATGATAAATTCAAGAACCTTTTTTATTCCAAGTTAATTGTACTTTCTGATAATAGAATATCATTTCAACCCTTCTTAATGCCTATATTTTTGTTTTGTTTAATAATGCTATTTTCCTTCTGTGGAATTCTCAGCTGTGCCAGCTTTTTCTTTTGGACCACCAACCAGCTCCCATATCATGACACACAGACTTACTAGTTTTTAATATTCGGCCTAGCTTAGGCATGTTTCTGGCTAGCTCTTTTAACTTAAATTAACCTGTTTCTCTTTATCTACTTTTTGCCTCAGGGCTTATTACCACTCTTAATTCTGTGTATCTTAATTTCACTGCTTCTCTATGTCTGGGTGGCTGGCGTCTGCCTGACTTCTTGCCCTGGACGTTATGTTCCTTGTTCTCTCTTCCTTCTCTCCTGTTCTTCCTCTCTCTTGAGCCTAGATTTTTCTTCCTACTTATTCTTTCTGCCTGCCCAGCCCCACCTATCCTTTCTCTGCCTAGCTATTGTGCATTCAGCTCTTTATTTGACCAATCAGGTGCCTTAGGCAGGCAAGGTGAAACAGATGCAATGTATCTTTACATAATTAAACATACATCCTTACATCATTGAAAAATGCAGCATAAACAAAAGTAACACACCTTTACAAAGTTAAAGTAATATTCCAGAGCATAAACAAATGTAACACATCTTTGCCTAGTTAAAATAATAATCTATAACACTCAGTTTTAAAAAAGATAGCGTGTGTGCATGAGCCTGCCTGCCTATCTATTAACATGATTTGTGTTTATGCTCTTGTCTGTCTTATGCTCTTGGCATTCAGAAGATGGCTTCAGATCTTCTGGAACTGTAGTTACAGCATCTGTGAACTCCTGAACATGTTTTCTGGGAACTGAACTCCAGTCCACTGACAGAGCGCTTAACCACTGAGCCATCTCTCTATCTTTCCTGCCATTCTTTCCTTCCTTCAGTTACAGGTCTTGCTAGTTAGCAAAGCTGGCTTCAACTTCATGATTCTCCTGTTTGAGCCTCCTAAGTGCTGGGATTATAGGCATGTTCTCCACTGCTACCTCAGAGTGTGTATCTTCTGTCCACATTGTACCAAGTACATCATAGGAATTATATCAATATTTGTTAAGTAAATGAATAAATCAAATCTGGTATCAGATACTTGTATTGAATAAAGAAACACGAAAGCTTTCAGAAAATAGGTTGTATTTATTGATGGTCTCAAAGTACTGGTAGTATTTCAAAAAAGCAGAAAAGGAGAAAAGGGTATTCTGTGTACTCAAAATAAGATGAGGAGTCATTGAAACAATCTTTTTGGATTAGTGTATAGGGTGTGTTTGAGTGATATATGTCTGCTAGTTTTGAAATTGTGGAGGATCTAGTGTTAACCCATAGAAAGGTGTTAACCCATAGAAAGGTGTAGACAGAAGTTTCTGTCCTGCCCGGTCCTGCAGCCATTCAGTCCCAAATAAACACACAGAGACTTATATTAATTACAAGCTGTTTGGCCTATTGCTCAGGTTTATAACTAACTAGCTCTTAACGCTTAAATTAACCCATAATTCTTGTCCATGTTTAGCCATGTGGCTTGGTACCTTTTCTCAGTCCAGCATTCTCATCTTATTTCCTCTGCATCTGGCTGGTGACGCCATCTTTCCTTTCCTCTTCTCAGAATTCTCCTAGTCTGGTCTCCCTGCCTATACTTCCTGCTTGGCTACTGGCCAGTCAGCATTTTACTAAACCAATAGGAGTAACAAATCATTAGAGTGTACAAGAGCATTATCCCACAGGAGAAAGCTCTAATTTTTTTCTTAATTGCATAGCCAGTTGAAACAGGACGGTGATTTGGGAGGAAAACAGCCCAGATTATATCTGACATTATGTATTATTATGGTAGAAAAGTACAACAATGACAAAACAATTTGAACAGCTGTGTTACTACACCAGGTAGAAGTGAATGAAAGTATAAGCCAGTGAGTATCAAGGGGAAGGGAAATTAGGTGTGTAGTCTATTATTGGCCACTGAGTGAAAGTAGAGATGCACAGCTAAGTATTGAGAGAAGTATTGGTATTGGTGAGAGAAAACTATCAGAAGAAGCAAAGTTGTGGGAGTTGAGGCTTTAAATGCAAATAAATCTCTTGGGTTAGAGATATAGAAGTCTTTGTGGGTAACTTCATAAGTATATTCCCTTAATTACCAAATGATATTCAGTCTATATACCATCACATCATAACAACAGGCATATAGTGTTGGCATTCTGTATTGAGATTTTCTATGCACCTGATATTTTTTTATAATGCTTATTCTGTGTTTTATTAATATTTTGATTTTGGCCTTGATTGAGCTCTTCTGGTAGAAGGACAGTCTAATAAATATATTTGTTTTAGAGTATGGGACATGTTGAGGACATGCAGGAAAAAAAGTCAAACTAATTAATAGTGGTTTAAATCTATCAGGCCTCCTAATAAGCAATGTGCCCTAAAATTAATTTACTTGAATTTTGAGACAGAATATCACTATGTAATCCAAGATGACTTTAAATGTAAGATCCTCCTGCCTCAGCTTCCTGAGTGCTGAGATTATAGGCCTGTACCACAGTACTTGCTTGGCTCTTAACAAGTAATTCTTGTTAGGAGATTTGATTCATGGAACCTCATTGCATTCATGATTTTTCTACTTCCCACCAACATTACGTGGGCTCTGGTATGGCCTTAAATCGAAAGTTAGTAACTGCCAACTTACCATCATCTCTGATTTACCCTTTCATTTTTGATACCCTAAAATGAAGCCCTATACTTACCCATGTTTCATTAGCAATTATTACTCATACACTCTTTTCTAGCTAATAGCTACCTTATTTTATTGAAGTGATCTGACTCTGAAACTCATTTTTGCTACTGTTACCTCTCAGAAATTTATGGTACTTAAAATAAGGCATTAATTGTTTTCCTTTGTAGGAAAGTAAAGCAGAAGAGAATACCATGGGACAAACAGTGAATGAAGGTGAGATTTGCTTATCTAAAGATAATTTTTAGTTGTTTGGAACAAGTATCTTACTATATACTAAACTTGTGAGATAAAGCCTTTAAAATGTTTTAACAAATAACATTGAAGAACTACCTGCAGAGTTACACCCTTTTCCTATCGAATACTGTCTGTTTCTAGGATTTTCCTCCTAGGATTATTTTCTTTTGCATATTTGAAAGAAGAAATCCTTTCTTAGATTTCTCTTTAGACATATTGACAACTGAGTAGAGTACAGCCTTCTTAGAAGCTTCTTTATTTAGAAGATAATCATCAAGTAATGAAGGGACTAAAAGGCTCCTAATCTCAATAAACTCTTTGCTACACACTTGGAATTCTTATATTTGTTTCTTGAAGTCATTTTTATTGCCCTTACTTATTCTGTTGTCCCTTAGGGGGTTCAAATGAAGTCTTTTTTAAAAAATGATTTTTATTTTTACTTTCATGTGTATGTGTATGTCTGTGGGTATGTGCATGTGAGTGAAGTAGCCCATGGAAGACAGAAGAAGGCATCAGATCCCCTAGAGTTGTAGTTTCAGGCAGTTGTCAGCCACCTAAAGTGAGTACTAGGAACCAAACTTGGGTCATCTGCATGAGTAATAAGTGCTCTTATCAGCTGAGCTGTCTCTCTAGCCTCCAAATAAAATGTTTTTAGTTTTAGGTTTGTGTTTTATTGTTTGTTTTGTGTTTTGTGTTTTGTTTTTGTTTTTGTTTTTTGATACTAGAGATAAGTACTTAGAATTTTCCACCCTAGTTTTATAAATAAAACTAGAAGTCTTAGAAGCAACAGAACAGGTCTTAAAATACCCTTTTTACAAAGCCAAGGTAAGAATAGAAATATCCTGGGCTAGGGATGTAATTTTGGCATTAAGAGTACTTGCCTAGCATGTGAAAAGCACTTTTCAGGTCACCCCAGCAAAAAAAAAGAAAAGATTGAGAATAGTAGAAAATAGGAACTAAAAAAGAACTAAATATAATTCAGTTCTTTTAACTGTAAAATCAATGAATAATTCCTTCACCCTGTCTTTCTGTAGATAGAAATCTGCTTATTGACTCACTAATGTGCCAAACCTATTGATATTTTGTTGCATTTTATTTGCTAATACATTCTTCACACATTTGCCTTCTTGTTCTTTGTTCAAGTCTTGTATATCTTATTGCTTTTCTTCTGATTACTTGTTGAGTGATGAATGCTCTCCTTTAATTTTGTTTAGTTTATTAGTTTGTTGACCTTGGTATAGCATTTATAAATAGATTATTGGTTTCCCTAGAACAAGACCCATGCCATTAGATTTTTGTCGTAGACGTTCTTACCATAGAACTATTTAGTAAGTTTTGTAAGTGTGTGATTTCTTCAGGTAATTTGAACAGAAGATGGCTATATATTTCTCTAAAGTATTCATATACCTTGAAGAATTTCTTAATCAAAACCTGAAAGACATGTCAATATGGGAACTCCATAAGTCCTGAGATTCAAGCATTCATACTTAAGATAATGAAGGCAGTTTGAAAAACAGTGATACTGTTGATTATTTGATGATATTAAGAACTTAGGATAATTTTTATCATTATATTTTATATTTCTTTTATATATACTCTAATTTGTCTGAGTGAAGTGATATATTTTAGATTTGGTGACATCTCAAGGATTTTGAGAACCCGTTGAAATATTTAGTTTATCATAGAGAAAAACCTAAGTATTTCATTGAAGTATATTGTACTCTATTCTAGCTGTCATGTAATGTTTTAAACACTTGAAAACATCACTTTATTTCTAGGAAATTATTTTAAGCAGTTTAAGGATTCACCAAAAGTTCATTTAGATTGTTGGCACATTCATTTAACAAATGCTTGAGAGCATTCTGTATTCCAGATCCTGGTCTATGTTGTAAGCATATATTACTGAGCAAGACAGACAGATTTAAATACCTGCTTTTATGAAGCTCTCATTTTAGTAGTGAAAAAATACAGTAAAGAAAATGCCCAAGTAAATTATAAAGTGTAGAATACACTAGAAATTGTTAGGACACATAGAAAATGAAGATAATCATAAAATTTAAATAGGTTCCCATTTAAAAATTAAATTTAATTTTATAATTTTTGAAGTGCTCTTTAAGACTATTCCAATGTTATTTTCTTTCCTTTTGGTTAGAATCAATGGATGCCAAGAATGACAATCAAGAGAAAACTACTCATTCAAGTACATCTTCTGCACAAAGCAGTAAGTTTTTAAGTAATTTAATACATCATTTTTTTCCTTCAATGTTATAATGAACTCATGTAGCTTCTGGTATAGTATGTATATACTAACTTCCAATACTGTAAAATCTTAGTCATTGAAAGGGCAAACAATTTACTGTGACATTTTAACTTTAATTTCATTTAAAGATGATAAATGTTGCATGAAATTACAACTGTATATTTAAGTGCAAATTTGTCCAATTTTTAATGATAGAAATTTTTCATTCAAAATTATCAGACTTTTTATTTAAAATGTGATTACTTAATCAACTAGGCAATTACATGAATATATTTTCAGGATATAGACCCTGGCATTTCATTTTAGTAATCAGTGAGGCATTGTTTGAGGTAAAGGTTTTGTTTTGTTTTGTTTTAGCTGATGCATCTGTAGTACTTAGGATAATGCTCGACACATATTAATGGCTCATGTAATCTAGTACCAAACAGGACAGATATGATTCCTGCTTTCTCTGATCTTAAGTGGGCTGGTAGATAGTAAATGCCTAATTATAGTTGTAATAAATGCTATGAAGTAATGTATGCTGTTTATTAAACTGAGAGACTTCATCTAAGATATTTTCTGCTCATTGTCTTCACATAGCATATGAACCCAGGCCTGGCACTGACTAGTAAAAGACATTATAATTCTGATTCACTATAGAGAAAATCAAGGAGGTTGATAAAAATTATATTCCATGTGCCAGAATGTATTAGATCTAATGTATAAATTAGAATGGAGTAAAGGCTAATATGAAGAAGGACTCCATGAATGTGTATGTGTGTACAGTAGTCAGATCACACAGTCATGTATTTGCAACCATCTTTTGAAGAGGAAAAAACTTCAGGTTGACTTTTGGTTGCTGGTTAGGAATTCCAACTGTGGTGTTAATGTAGTTGTTAGGTATGTTAAATCAAAACTATTAAATTTTGGATCCATGTGTGTTTTCATTGTGTTAATGGTAGTGATTATCACATGAGAAGCCAAGAACAATTTTGTTAAGGCAAAGTAAGTCTCTCTTTGGTATATACTAAAGATTGTCATTGGCTAACAATATGATAGGAAATAATAACACTAATAGAACACTACTGGATAGGAATTGGTAACAGATTATAACCATGTCCGATACAAGTGAAGATAGAGTATTTAAATTGTGTTGCTAAGGGTTTGTTGAACATACCTGTATTTCCCATACTTGAGAGACTCAGGTAGGAAGATTGAGTTTGAGGTCAGCCTAGACTATGTATGTAGCAAGACTTCATCTCAAACAAAATTTTGTGTTGATCAGATACGTTAAATATTTTCTCATTTCATTTAAAACTTCACAGATACTGTTTCAAAGAAGAGTATTAACTCTCTGAGGAATAAATGGGAAGAGATTTTAGTCATTGTTTTCCTTTTGGGTTATCATAACTGTAACTATATCTTGGTCTTTTTGTTGTTTGTAATTCATGTTTTACTTTGTTCTTTTTTAATGCTCTGTTAGATCATGTGGTATTAGAGCTTCAATTAGAATTGTAGCATTTCTGATTGTTAGGAGACAATGGTAATATTTTGACAATTTAATAGTGGACTTGTGGATCTCAGTTTTTACTTTTGACAAAGCTAAGTATTTACACCTTTAGGGACAGTTTTAACATCAATCTTTACAATACACTATTTAGTGCTCATGGGTGTCACTTCATTTAATTCTAAACACATGTGGTACCATAGATACTAATTTCAAATACTGTAAATAAGGTAGCTGTTGCAGAGAGGGTGAAATGATGTGCTCAAGGTTATATAATAAGAGGTAGAACCGTAGTGAAAACAGGCAGCTCTGCCTCTGAAGTGCATGTTCTTGACACTTTGCTTCATGATTTTCAACACTGTGGTGGTACTCACTTTACATCATCTGAAAGCAGGATCAAACTGTAGTTTTAGATCATTGGCTGAGTTTTCATTAAAAATTCTATAATCTTATATATGTGTACCACACATGCATAGATATGTAAATACTTATGTTTTATGGTATACAAGGGATGGCTCTTTCTGACTTGGAGCAGCTAGTTGTGTACATCTTTCCTCATCTTTGTGCTTAATGGCTTTGGTTTGGCCTACTGCAGTCAGCCATGGTGTCAATATTTATATTAGAGAAATCTGCAGATACTTATAGTCAGGTTTTTTATTTGTATTTTCTAGAAAATTGATTGGTAGACAATCTGTATGTGCAGACAACTGTACTATCCTTTGAAGGATGTAATAGTCCTTCCCTTGGGGGAAGTATATTCCAAGATTCTTTTCTGGTAGATGCTTGAAACTGGATAGTAATGTATGCTTTACATACAAATATATAATAATGTTTGATTTATAAATAAGACTTAATAAGACATTGATAGCTATTAGCATAAATATCTGGAAACTCAACATACCGTTTTTCTTTCATTGTTGAGAGCCTTCACCTTTCCATTTAATGAAAGAGTAGCCCTTTATGGTTTCTCTCTGGCATATCTGAATTACCAGCATCAGTATTCTTGCACTTTGTGGCCATTGTTAAATTGAAAGCAAGATAAGATATTTGAACAGTTTGTTACCTTAGCAGGCAGTCTGATGACAAAAGTTGTTACTAAGTGATTAACAGGCTGGTTGCATTCATGGCAGAAGTCTCTTGAGTGGGATAGAGTGTGACTATATGAGATTTCATCACACTACTTACAACAACTGTATAATTTAAAACTTATGAATTATCTCTGGAATTTTCTCTTTAATATTTTGGACTGCAGTTGAATCAAGATAATTGAAATCATACATAAGGGAGGCTGAGGATAAAGAAGTACCACTGCATATCAGCAACTGGTAATGCAGAATCACCTAGGGAAGAGAAGTCAATTTTTAATAGTGTTTAACAAGAATATAAAAAAAATTCTGTTGCTGAAAATTAAACTCTGTTTGTGAATATGTATTTTTTAGTATTTCTAATCAGTTTGTCAGTTGTTCTGACAGTCTGGCTAGCATAACAAAAGTGTTCAAGCCAGGCAGAGGACACTGCTTTCTGATAGCACTGTCCTATGTCATGAAGACGACATTGAAAGAGCGCAGGAAGAATCTATAGAAGCTGTACAGCACTAAAATAATCTATTTCAGGGGCTGCACTGTTCAGTTGTTTACTACTCTGTCTTAACACCATATTCTTGTCATTGTGGAGGGAAATTTGATAGCCCATTAAAATCTACTCTGGTTCTTAGAATTTTCTTTTCTTTTCTTTTTTTTTTTGGTTTTTCGAGACAGGGTTTCTCTGAGTAGCTTTGCGCCTTTCCTGGAACTCACTTGGTAGCCCAGGCTGGCCTCGAACTCACAGAGATCCGCCTGCCTCTGCCTCCCGAGTGCTGGGATTAAAGGCGTGCGCCACCACCGCCCGGCTAGAATTTTCTTTTTGTAAAACATTGCAGTGTTAAAATTCTGTTAGAACACATACTAAACACCTTTAGCACCCCATAAAAAACAAAGTACCTTCACATTAATGGATGATACAGTGTCAACAAAATTGTTGAGCAAATGTGTATTTGATACATATGCATAGATTTTCTAGTCTATAAAACTTTCCTAGTTGTTTCTAATGCCCACACTTTTTTGCAGTGTAAAGTATTGAACTTTGGCCTCTACTTCTACTTCACACTCGTAGCCCATTCCTTCAAAATCACTCTGCTTTAGCCCACAATTCATTGAGAGGATATGGGTTATAATTTACATTAGGACCATTATTATCAGGAAGTTGCTTTCATTTCTGTGCATAATCGAATGTAAACTGAGAAGTTTCAACTGGTTTGTAAAAGTATTGTTTCCATTTTTTTAATTTTTGAGATTATAATGTAATAAAATTTTCCCCTTTCCTTTACTCCCTTCAAAACCCTCCCATATTCCTCCTTTTTATACGTATGGATTAAAAATTACTTTATTCAGAAAAAAAATCTTATTATATACTCCAAACCCAGCCTATTTTGTATGTTTTTTTCCAGATAATTTTGACTGGGACAAGTATTTGAAAGAGACTGATTCTGTAAGTGCACCTTCAGAATACTTCAGACAGGTATGCCAAAATTCTCCTGAGACTTTATACAGTAATGTATAGCATTCACTTGTGGTAGGGTATCTGTGTAGTTTCAGGATTCTGGTAGTATGAGAAGGTGGGATTATGTTTGTGCCACTCAAAACCAAATGTCCTGTTTGCAGTTATTTTGTTTGATATACTAAGCTCTTAAAATTGCCCATGTAGAGGGAAAGACAGAAATAGCAAATATAAGAAATGTGATAACCCTGGACTGAGAAAGCTTATGGAACAGATGCTATATAAGATTGTTAGAACGAGAAGAAAGAAAATATCCAATATAATTTAAGTATCAAGATATGGCACAGAGTCGCTGGAGTACAAGGTGGATAGAGGCACTATGGGATCAAGGTTAAAGGTGTGTAGGGGTGTTTGACATGTGCTGAAGAATTTAACTTTATCATAAACTTTGATATGACTTCTCGTTTGCTCATTTCAAGGGGAATAGCTTAATGGGATTCTTAATTTTTAAAGTCTTTCAGGATGTATTTTATAGTCTATATTTGGGTTTCTTGGATATGCAGATGAGTGAGACTAGTGATAGCCAGCGTTTTTATACTGCATGTCAGTCAAAAGGGAAACTTCGCCTTGAGCCTCATTCACCTGTTGTGACTCTACCTAAAAAACATCTCCTAAGTATTTTGGTAACATAATTTGCCATCTGTTTTTCTTATAGTTCATGTATTTTAACACAATGTTATTTATATATAGTCTAAGACTCCACCAACTAATGAATTCCAAGTTGGTATGAAATTGGAAGCCCGTGACCCTCGCAACATTGGTTCAGTGTGTGTTGCTTCTGTTATTGCAACTACTGGTGCCAGATTACGTTTACGATTGGATGGCAGTGACAATAAGAATGACTTTTGGAGACTTGTTGATTCATCAGACATACAGCCTGTTGGGACATGTGAACAGGCAGGAGATTTACTTCAACCTCCACTGGGTAAGGATACACAGTTCTTGAAATACCATAGTCTTTCACCATAGTAAGCTATTCACTAGAGGTGGTTTGAAATGTCTTTTTTTTTTTTTTTTTTTTTGGTTTTTCGAGACAGGGTTTCTCTGAGTAGCTTTGCACCTTTCCTGGAACTCACTTTGGAGACCAGGCTGGCCTCGAACTCACAGAGATCCGCCTGCCTCTGCCTCCCGAGTGCTGGGGTTAAAGGCATGCGCCACCACTGCCCGGCTTGAAATGTCCTTTTAAATATCACTTAGGCCTTCTTATAAGTATATGGCCAGGGAGTTACTGTAGAGGATATATGATTAGAGAGGAACTCAGTACCATGTCACTTGCATGCATACTACACAAGTGTGCTGAAAGGCCTCATTTTGAACAAATGTTAGAGTAATCTTCAAATTTAAAATACCATAAGAAGCTTACTTATATCATGCATATGAATTCAGAAACTCTTCTAGAGAAGAAGCCTGTAATAGTTCATATGAGTGACACACCTTGATACTTTCCACTGAGCCACTCAACACTTTCACTGTGAGGATGAGGATAGGAAGACTGTGGGATTCTACATTATGAGAGGAGTATAAGAACCAGTACTTTTTAGTTATTGAGACGGTTCTTTCATTCTTAACCATTAGACACCAAGGAACCTAGTTACTGTTAGGCATAGAAAAAGATGAGAGAATGGAAATTTTAGCAAAGGGTTTAAGTTTAAGCACATGTAGTGTTTGGTTGGGCCATGTGTTTAAAATGTGAAAAGGTTATGACATATTTTGGAAGAAAATCTTTTTAGAACTGAGGAATATCTGTAGAATCTGTAGAAAATAAGTGATTAGTTTATTTGGTCATCATTCTTCATTCCCAGTGAATTTCAAATGTTAGTTTTCATGTTCTTTACAATGCTTAAAATAAGAAATAATGTAAAACTCAGAATGAATTTTCCTTATTAGTGACATATTTCCCAAGACCCACTAATACAGAATACTGAGAATAATTACTTTAACAGATTTGTTAATTAAAATGATTGAGTTTAAGGGCTGGGGTGTAGCCCAGTGATAAGAGCACATACTTGGCATTCACAAAGAGCTGCATTCAATTCTTGTTACAATTTTAAAGTAATTTTAAAGGGGATACAGTGAAGCTTAGTGGCAAGGTGCTTGCCTAGCAGCCCCCTTTCATTGGTTTTTAAACCAGTCAGAGGTAGGTTTGTTTTTTTTTTGAGACTGGATCTCAGTAATTTAGCTCAGGTTGGCTTTGAGCTATTGATCCTCTTGCTTCAGCTTCCCAAGTATTGAGATTACAGATATGTGCCACTACACAAAAAGTACTTTTTAATTTTTCCTTCTTTTTCTTTTACACTTATTTATTGGTGTGCGTGTGAGTGTGTACACACACACGTGTCACAGAACACATGCGAAGGTCAGAGTACAACTTGGGGAAATCCCTTGTCTTCTTTGTACCATGGCGGTTCTAGGTATCAAACTCAGGTGGTCAGGCTTGGCAGTAAGCACTGAGTAACAACCATTCCATCCATTTCCACGATCACCATCTGTTTTCCTAGTTATGTTTTGGGGAATTTCAGTAAAAGTTTATTTGAGGATGACTTGGTCTGTCTAAACATTTTTGTATATGTTGACTGTTCATAGCTCTGTTGCCAGTGATTCACATGCACCCCTGTCTTAGTGAATGAATTCATCAAGAGTACATAGAAACCTTTTTCTAATTCTAGCATTTGGGGGAGGCAGGTTTTGAGTGAAAATGTTTTCCCCAGAAAAGAGTAAAACTAGCAAACTTGTAGTCCCTGCTGCATATGTGAAATGCTGATATAAGTTGGTGAAATTTCTGAATAAGCCTATTTTGGTAACTTCTGTTATAAATTTTAGGATTATGTCTAGTATGTGTAAGAATTGCTAAAGGTAGAGAAGTCTTTTTCCTAATATTTTATGAAAAGTTAAAGAATTTTACCATGAATATCCATGAACTCACTACCTCATTATTTTACCATATTGATTTATTCTTCTATCTTATCTTTATGTATCCAAGAATAGTTATTGATATTAATATACTTCCCTTAAATACTTAAGCATGCATATTGTCAACTAGAATATATATTCATTGTTTTTCTTCTTTAAAAATTTTAAACAAGATGTATTTTGTATATGTACATTTGTGAGTGAGGTTCAAAAGACATGGTCTTTTTGAAAGTCGGGGTCTCCAAGGAAAAGGGCTAGAAGCCTTTTGCAACCTTCTTCCATGTTTGCACCACCAATTCCACTATCACCATCTGTTTTCCTAGTTATATTTGGGGAATTTCAGTAAAAGTTTATTTGTGGATGACTTGGTCGGTCTTAACATTTTTGTATGTATTGACTGTTATATAGAGCTCTGTTGCCAATGATTCACCTGCACTCTTATCTTAGTAAATGTATCAACTGCGTTATTATGGCCTGTCCCCAACATAAGTGTGTTTGTTGGCAAACCCTAGTCAATGGCTTCTCTAAAATGAAAGTTTCTGGTTCCTCTTTGACATTGTTGTCAGACATCAGAGTGATGGCTGTAACTACAAGAAGATTCATCTCCTTTTACTCAAGTCCTTAGAAAGTCATTCTCTGAAGAGGATATGTGACTATAACCTGTTTGTTCTCTATTACCATAGTTTCACAGGTTTTTCATGATATCTAATTTATAAAACAGGGTACAGAATGAATGTTTCATCATGGCCCATGTTTTTACTACGGACACTAACTGGATCTGAACTGGCCCCTGCAGTGTTCTTTAAGAAGGTAAGAAAAGCATTACAAGAAATTTCTGTCCCCTAGAGCATGATTTTAATTTTTTTTTTTGATTTTTCGAGACAGGTTTTCCCTGTGTAGGTTTGCGCCTTTCCTGGAACTCTCTTGGTAGCCCAGGCTGGCCTTGAACTCACAGAGATCCGCCTGGCTCTGCCTCCCAAGTGCTGGGATTAAAGGCGTGCGCCACCACCGCCCAGCTGATTTTATTTTTTTTAATGGAACTGCTTAATATGTTGTCTTTTCCTATATGGAAAAAAGTTGTTTTTGTTTTTTTTTTAAATTGCAGGTTGGCAAATACTGAGTTAGTTTGTTAGACCACTATAACAAAGTGGAGTAGCTTACATAATAAAAAATGTTTCCCACAGTTTGGAGGCTAGAACAAGAATTAGGGTGCTTTGAAGGCTGATTTATAGTTGTCCATCTTGTGTACTTTTATGGCCTCTTCTCTGTGTGTGCAAACCTACTGAGTCTCTTCCTCTTATTATTACACCACACCAGTCAAATTGGATTAAGGGACTGTTTTCCAATGTATTCATATTGGTAGTACTTCAACAGAAATTTGTGTTAGAAGAGACACCACTCAGTTCATTATAGCAACTATAGTTCCTATGAGTTCATGAGTCTAATAGTCCTGTCACATCCAGAAATACTCTGTTTTGCTCTGGTTCTCCCTGATCTCTGGCTTTTAGAATCTTCCTGCCTTTCTTTTCCACAATGATTCCTGAGCCTTGTGATAACATAGTGTGATATGGTTATCCTATTTATAACTAAGAACATTTATTTTCTGCACGATGACCATCTGATTAACAGTTTCCTTTTAGTACAGAAGCTTTTTAAATTTCATGAAGTCAAAATTGTTGATTGTTGTATTTATTCCTGGATGACTGGAACCCTATTCAGAAAGTCTTTACCTAATACTGAAGTGTATTTCCTACTTCTAGAAGTTTTAGATCTATCATTGAGATTTATGATTCATTTGGCATTGATTTGTGTGCCGGTTGAGAGAGAAGAATCAAATTTCCTTCTATATGTATATAGCTAGATTTCTCAATACAATTTGTTTAAATAGCTATCTTTTCTCTAGGGTATGTTTTTGGCATCTCTGTCAGAAATCAGGGAGTTGTAGTATGTGTAATTATACCTGGCTCTTCAGTGCTCTTCCGTTGATCACTGTGTCTGCTTTTGTCCTGATGCCATGCTGGTTTTACTACTATGGCTCTACCCTGTAACTTGAAATCAGCAATAGTGACACCCCCACCATTGTTTTTTTTTCATTGTTCAGGATTGTTTCGCCTATCTCTAGGGTATTATTTTGGGCTTCAATATGAATTTTAAGATTGATTTTTCAGTTTCAGTACAAAATGTTTTTGGAATATTGGAGATTATACTGAATCTGTAGATTGGTTTTGGTAGGATAACCATTTTCATATTATTAACACTACCATTCCATGTGCATAGGAGGTCCCCCCTTCTTGAGTCATCTTCAGTTTTTTTCTCCAATGTTTTAAAATTTTTTACTGTAGATGGCTAGATTTATTTAAACATCAGTTCTGGAGATTGGAAGTCTGACATGAAGGTGCAGACAGGACTTCTTCTAATGCTTCCTACATTTCCCAGCATGGTCTTTCTGGTCATCATGCTTTTCATCAGCCTTACTGTTTTGTAACTGGATTCCAGAGCCCTTCCTATTTTTATCTCTTCAGAATAAAATCTCTCCTTTGATATTCTAACTCTTCTTTCCTGGAGTCAGAGGGGAAACCTTTTAAAGTGATACTTCCCTGGAAGCAGTATTTAATATTTTTGCTTGTCAGTGAATCTTAAATTTCTGCCACATGATAGAATTTCTTGTATGAGTGGATGGATCAGGCTAATTTTGTTTCCTTCTAGAAATTCTTGGCTCTGCAGGAAAAAAGTGAAATGTTAAAAGAATAGTTTGTGATTTTTAAGAATACCTTTCTTCCTGATAAATATGAAAATTGTTTTTTGGTTACTAAGGATTATAAAAGAACACACTAAAAAGATAGTTCTTAATGTATCTTAATTGTGAAAAATTTAAAAATGTTTTTGTAGGAACCACCACCGCCACCCCTAAATAATTTTAAAGTTGGGATGAAGATTGAAGCTGTTGATAGAAAAAACCCATTTTTGATCTGTCCTGCCACAATTGGAGCTGTCAAAGGAGATCAAATTCATATTACTTTTGATGGGTGGAGTGGAACATTTGATTACTGGTGCAAATATGACTCCCGGGACATCTTCCCAGTTGGATGGTGTTGCCTCACAGGAGATATATTGCAGCCACCAGGAAATATTGGTAAGCTAATATCTAATTATATGTTCTGTTATTTTAGATTTTATTTTGATGGCATTGTGTTTAGTAGTGGTGATATTAGGACTTGATGCCAAATTAGAATGGCAGGTAGACCAGTAATAACATTCTCTAGTCTAGGTACTAGAGATGATGCAAGTTTCAAATTAGGATAATTAGAATTCTTGAGAGCTCCCTAGGCATCTTATGTTCCATTTCATGCTAAGAATATTGGCAAAGCCAAAAGTCACATTTAGAATGTTAGAACCATGTTGTTATAAACATTGGATGTGTTTAGGAGATGGTTATATTTAAAATTGCTTTTGTAATTGCTATTCAATTAAAATGTATACATGAGTTCTGGGGATATAGCTCAGTGGAATGAGTGTGTAGCATGTAGAGGGCTCTGGATTCTATTCTCAACACCAAAGCCTTTTAAAAACATTTGCACATGGTATTTCATTAGTCACATCTCAACCATAATTTTAAAAGTTGGACAAAATAAGTATTTAAATATATTTTTTCTGTTTATATTTTAAAGATAAACTGATACTTTGATATTCTCAAGTAAAATCTATGCGACTCTAGCTTCTGTGGAAGCTGTTGTAGATTTCTGTTCAGTCATTGTACTATTCGTCATTTGTAATGGTGTTTCTAGATTGAATACTGTGATCATGTAGATACTGTCTTGCAGAGAAATGTCTCCAAAATATCAGAGTTCCTTGGCAACTCATTCAAGGGCTTAAGCAAGCCTGATGTGTGGTCTTTGAAATAACCACTGCTGAGATATATTGGCCTTGAGTTTAGTACAAATTTACTGGTGGAATCAAATGTAAACAATTAAAATTTACCTCAATAAATGCTATCTGTATCATAAAAAAGAAAGATAAAATAAGTAGGTAAAGAATATAGAGGAGGTTCGGGGCTAGGAAAGGGCTTATAGGTATGTTATTCTTGTAAGTGACTGCTATTGAAGTCTTCTGTGATTTAACACATCTCATTATAGTACAGTAATACATACCAGTTTCTTGCTGCTATATCTAGCAGGTAGATGTTAGTGGTTAATTTTGGTAAATAGTTCTGTTATACAGATCTATATATGATACTAAGGTAGCCAAGGCATAGTAAATCTGCCCTCATGAAATTGACCTTTTAGTGAAGAGTAATGGACTGAGGGATAAACCTGTTAAAAATTACAAAATTAGAAATGTATGGTAAATATGGAAGTAGCTCAAACTCTGGAGAGAATGGTGATTGAGTAAAGAAAAGCCTCAGAGAAAAAAACATGACTATTGAGAGAGGAGAAGTAATTCGCTATGCAGAATGGTACTGTAGGCAGGGTGTACATATCACAGGTAGAAAATTTGAATTTACTCTGAAAACAGGTGAATTTTGCTTAAGACATGGTTAGTTTGGAATGTGTGAAAAAGAATATTACCCTTGAGTACCTTCTTTTTCTTCTACATTGAGCTACATCTCCAACCTCGTGGTGGTGGGTCTGGTTATGTTTTTGTGGTGATAGAAATCATACCCAGGGCGTCTTTATATGAATTATGTCCATAATCCCTTTTGGCTTTTTTCTTTGTGTAATAACAAGAATATACTTGTACATCACTTTGTGCTTTAACTTTCAGTTTGAAAGAGATTATCCTGAATATTCTACTTCCTTGCTTATTTTTGCATACTCTTATTGTGACTGTGTAGATGATCCCTAACTTCGGATGACTACATTTACAAGTTCTGTCAGTACAATTCAGTGAAAGCAATAAATATTCAGGAGAAACCATACTTTGAATAGTAAATTTTAATAATTTTCTAGTCTAGTAATATGTGATAAAATATTTTATTATGCTAGGTACTGGCAGTGGACAACAAGGCGAAAAACAAATGCTTTGATGCTTTTGTATGCTGTGTTTATGTTTTCACAATGGGCTGGGGGGAAGGTGAGGGGGGCTGGAGGGGGGAGAACAAGGGAATCCGTGGCTGATATGTAGAACTGAATTGTATTGCAAAATAAAAATAAAAAATGCCCATATGTATCTCTTACATCCATATACTTTGTGATATTTAGTTTGAGTACAGTTTTTAATAAATTAAGGTACCCAATATTTTATTTTAAAATGGAATTTTTGTTAAAGTTAAATGATTTTACAAAACTATAAGCAAATATAAATGTTCTGAGCATGTCTTAAGATAAATTAGGTTTAAGTTAAAGCTATGATATTCAGCAAGCAGTGTATCAAATGCATTTTGACTATCAAAATGCAATCCCATCATAACTTGAATAACATATTCCTGTGTAAAATATATCCTACAAATTGCAGTTTAATTCTACATGCATTCCATCATATGGCTGTACATAATTGACTTAACTAAATTTCTGTTTTGTTAGATATTGAAGTACTTTCACATTTATGTTATTAGACTACATGCTATAAGTACTTTTATGTACATATACTTGCATTCCTCCATATTCCATACAGTAATTTTGCTGAAGTAGAGAATGTGTTTTTAAGCTAAAAAATTGTATTTCAGGAAGACATATATATTACCCTCTGAATTAGGTAAAATATTTTTCTCTATCCTGCCCAACCTTGGGAAAAGTCTTTCTAATTTCATTATTTTTACATTTTTCATTCCATAATTTGCTAATGAGTTTAAAGCTTTTTCTTTCCGTAAGTTTTGGGTATTAATATTCCTTTATAATTGTCTACTAATCACCTTTTTCCTCATTTTTCATCTTAGAATACTACTTTTTTAAAACTAGTTTGTCTGTTTCATTTATTGCACAGCTTAAACCCATGTCCCCCAATTAAAATTATTTTCCTCAGTCATTTGATTTTTAACATTATAGTCTTTTTTCAACTAACAAAAGTCTTTATTGACTTAAT
Source organism: Peromyscus californicus insignis (assembly GCF_007827085.1). Classification (NCBI taxonomy): domain Eukaryota; kingdom Metazoa; phylum Chordata; class Mammalia; order Rodentia; family Cricetidae; genus Peromyscus; species Peromyscus californicus. The sequence continues at coordinate 28,926,360 of NW_026294391.1, read as the reverse complement.
AATTTAAGGGCCTTACTTTTAACTATTTTCAAAAGGCATAAATAATAGTAAGATAATCAGATTTTGTAAAATTAAAATTTTTGTATTCATTTTGAGTATTTCTTAAATATACTATAAATGTTTTCGAACTTATAAACAATTTCTTTTTCATAGCACTTAAAACTTTTGAAAAATAATCATTAAAAGCAATAAAGTTGCAGTGAAACATGAATACTACTTGATTTAGAGAACAGTAATAAAGTTTAATTTGCTTTAAAACTTCCATTTTTTAAAATTCTGAACATTTCTATGATCAGAAATAATGGAGTTTTTAATTGGGCTTTGCAGGGGTTAGTAAATATATGCTTTTTTCGTATTTATCCACATTTTCTTTTCCAGGCTCTTGTTTCTGTTCCAGGCTCTGTCCTCTCTTTCAAAGCTCATTGTGACGTCACAACTGATCAGATTTCTTTGCAAGAGTGTCAGTACAGGGTATCTAGTGAAAAAGGTAGCAGAGCTGCATATGTGTTGCTGTGTCTTTAGCAACTTGGAGGAGACAGTCCCATAAGTGAAAACAGGGCCTATTGCGATTTTCTTTCAACAATTTATTTGACCTCGCTCTTTTCTTTTTTTCAGTTTCTTACACTCCCATATCTTCTTTGTAAATCTCAGTTGCCTTTAGATCATTTATATACTGATAGAAATTTAATGATTCCTTATAAACTATTACTTATTTTTCTCATAGTGCCCTTCCCATGTCTCCAGCATGTTATAGAACTTTACCACCAGTCATTACAAATATATAATACAGGAAGGAACAAACAGGATATGCCAGTAATTTAGGATCGTAACTGGAATGACCCCTCTTTTTTAATATATGAAGATATTTTTCTTTCTTTTTTTGGATGGGGATATACATTTGTCATTCGAGGCATTCAGAAGAATAAAATTCTGTTTAAAAAAGTGCCCCAGGGGCTGTAGAAATGGCTTAGTGTTTAAAAGCACTGGCTGCTCTTCCAGAGGACTTGGGTTTTATTCCCAGCACCTATATATCAGCTTACAACCTTTTGAAATACCAGTCCCAGGGTATCTGATAAGCTCTTAGGTCTGCTGAAGGCACTATGCATGGCATACACATTATGCATAGAAATACATGCAGGCAAAACATACACATAAAATAAAAATTAATAAATTAAAAAATTTTTGCCCCAGTAATTTTCCTAAGATTATGAAATTATTCAGTCTTTAAGAAATAGTTCTATTGTAAATGTTTTACTTTGCTTTAACAATCCTTAAGTACTTTAAACATAAACTATGTAAATTAAATTTGAACTTAAATAGTTTCTCAAACAATGAGTTTTTAAAATTTAGCTACATATTTATATATTATTGATTATACTAATTATCTTCAGTTGTGTGAGGTTGTCTTGTGCTTACAGATATTGTCCTTTTGCTGGTCTACTAGTCATCTGTGTTTGGGGTTATATCACTTTAGGTGCTGATTTTTTTAGTTTATCCTTTGTTGGATGGATACTTTTTGGATGTTTTTTCCTCTTGCTTTCTGTTTCCTCTCTGGTCTTTTGGCCTGAGTGACCAATTGTAACATTATGTACTAGCATGAAGAGCAGGAAGCAAACTGTCACATGATTTGGGTCTATAAAGTTGCAGGATCTCTAGGGTATGGAGGAATTTCTTCTAAGAGGAACTCTGGAGGAGGGGTAGATCCAGCAAGGTGTAGCTATGCATTACTATTTAATTTGTACCATTCCTAGGGTTAAAGTAAAAGAAAAATGAAGTAGATCTTAACCATGATTATCTTTGTATTATTTGCTATTTCTTTGAATGTTTATTTTATACTTTCATGCAGGAGTGCATAAATACTTAGGTTTTTCTTCTTAACTAAAACTCTAAAGGAGTAGATTTTGATATCTAAATTTGATCCTCTAAAAATGTGTAACTGATTCTTTTATGTAGTCTTCCCTTATTTTGGAAAAATAGCATTTAGCATTTTTCTTCTTAACTGTTTCAAAGTTTGTCTCTTGGGAAGTATTTCACACCTTTAATTTGCAAATAAGAAACAGCTTTATTTTCTATTTTTTATTACCCCCCCAACACACACATCAAAACATTTAAGTTGTGATTGCTGTTTTCTTTGTTCAAAGGAGTATGTATGTTCTACAACTTACGCTTTACCTATCTAAATTTCAAAATTAAGATTTTTGTACATTTTAAACCATGTATTTATCAACTTTATTATTGTAGGACTGTGTGTGTTTAGTTAAAAACTACATTAAGTAGTAGTTTTCTGTCAGGTGGATCAGATACTAGTAGATGTTCATATAATGAAGGCTGTAAAGAGTTCAAAATAGACTTGATCGTAATACATTATATGTACATATAAAATTCTCAGAAAAAAAGTTTAAACAAAATTCAGTGTGCCAGTCTTACTGACTGACATTCAAATACTCATTTGTATTTTTGCTCTTTGTGTGATTTGTAATGCAGTATAGATTAATATACTTAGTACACTGAACATTGTTTTTGTTATATATGAATGAAATAGCTAGAGATGCTATGAACCCAGAAAGGCATGAAATCTAAAACATGATTATTTTCTGTCTTATATGAACGCCTTGGACCAAGTGTTTCACTTGTGTGAATGAGAAAGCTATTACGATGCAAAGAAGTAGCTTGGAATAAATAAAAAGCCTTTTCTCTGATTTAAATACTTCTTGCTAAATATTACAGTAATTACAAGCAGTGCTTAGACTTTGAAATCTTCTTTGGTTCTGTGCTATGATGTATTTTAGCAGGATTCTCGTAAGGCTATTAAAAATGCCTTGGTTAAAGGAACATGCAGTTCAAAAGGATAACTTTCTCGACAGACACAATGGATTGGTAGTTAGATTTTGCGTATCTTTTCATTTCTTTCCAAATTCTCTGACCCAGGGTAACCTTTGGTCCTTCTTGGAGGGTGAAAATGAAGGGAGTTTGAGCAGGTGACTGATGATCCCTTTCTCAACAGCTCACAGACAATATACAAATTACGTTACCAGCCCCCTTTATCTATTCCCTTCACTCCTCCCTCCTTAAATCAACAATGCAAATAGCTCCATCCCCATTTGCTGGAAATACAGGCTTGCTCAGGCAACATGGGCTTTGTTGTTGAGTCCTTTTCTCCAGAAATACAGTTTTAATCCTGGTTAGAAAGATTAAGGCAATGAAGTGGAACCTAAGTCATCTTAATGGTAAATACAGCAGCAGCTTGTCACTCTGGGGTATTTATAAAGGTAGGAATTATCTTTATATTGCAGCTAAAATCGGGTTAAAGAAATCTATTGTCTGCTTTGTTAGTTTTTGTGCACTACATATACCAAAGACTTTAGACAGTCCTGTTTTAAATATTACTTATTGATACTTTTAGCGCTATTGTCTGCTTTGTTAGTTTTTGTGCACTACATATACCAAAGACTTTAGACAGTCCTGTTTTAAATATTACTTATTGATACTTTTAGCGCTATTATTTGAATAGTCACATTCAAAAGTTGTCTTTAAAATGCGTGGGGAAAAATTCAGTCTTTGCTTATTTCTACCTTAAAAATGCTTGTATTTTTTTAAAGCAAGGAACAATCTGATTATAAGTAATATTTAATTATTTAGATGAGCAGTTTATAATGAAAGTATAATTTTTCTCTTAAGTTTTAGGACTATGACCATAAATAATTTTCCACTGACATTGAATGAGACTTACTAAAAAACTTTATGCTATGGAAATATGAATAACATTTTGCTGGTTATTACATCAAAACATTTAAATTTTTTTGTGTGTGAAATTTGTAGCAGTTCCTGCTGTGATTATTTTGAACAACACAGTGAAAGTCAGTGTTAGAAATTATTCAGGAAAAAAAAAGATACTATGATTTAAAATTCAAGTGATTTTTTTAAAGCTTATATTGTTAAATGAATTTCTGATTGACCTAAAACTGTTTTTTGTGTGTGTGTGTGTGTGTGTGTGTGTGTGTGTGTGTGTGTTTGTGTGTAATTTCTTCTGAAAATATTAAAGATTATAGCTATTGTACTTTTTTAATACTCTCAAGTATATATTAGTAGCAGTTGTGAAATAAAATAGTCACCATGGAAAATATTTCCCCAGAGAGCTGAAGGGAATAGTTTACCATAATGCTTCTGTAATTTATAAGCAGAAAACTCATATGCTTTAAAAATGTGACTCTAAAGCCCTTCTAAATTCTGATTGTGATTTCTTGTTTATTGATTTTTTTTACTTCTTTACTAGGCTGAATATTTATGAGACAATTATATAATAGGACTGAAAAAGCATGTCAATGTTGTTAGATCTAATTTTAATTTAGTATAGAATGTATGCCAAGGGGGGAAAAGACACTCTTCTGTTTTTGTTTTTCAAGGACAAGATCTTACTCTAATATAGGCTAGACTTGAATTTACAGCTGTTTTTCTGTCTCGCTCTCCCTCTCCCAAGTGCTGGGATTATAGGCCTCAATAACCATTCTAGATTTTTTCCTTCTGTAACTTTTAAAAATAACTTAAATCCACAAGCCAAGTTTTGAAATAGGATTGAATCAAAGCTATAGATAGAGCCTTTAAATATAGTTCATTTTTGCTTTAGTTATCTAGGCATAATGTTTTAAATCTCTTAGAAATGGCATGTAATTGCTTCTCAAATGACAGTGCTATATTTGATACCTTCCAAAGTAAAGTCGTTTAGATGAATCCTTGGTTTTCTGAATGGATCATTTCCTTTTAAATAGGAGTCACCTTTTATTATGTGTTTAGATATTTTTAGTACTGGAAAATGTGTTGTTGATTCTTAGAGAGAAATCTATTTGGGTCATCAAAGAGACTCAGGAAAGATGATGGAGGAGCTAAGGTCCAGACTTGTTAATATCGTAGAGTATAGGTGATAGATAAATGAGCAATTAGTGTAAATCTTCAGAAATTGATGCAAGTTTTAAAATAGAAACTGGGACAGTTACCACTAAATTTTAGAAACATTATTTTCCTTTGTAGCTAGTTCTTTGTCCTTGTTACAGCCAGTTTGTAAATAATAAATATTTAAAAATGGAAATGGTAGGAGACAAAAAAAATGTTTTTTTCTTCTTGGGGGCACTGTGTAGGAAAGTAGAAGACAGTGGAAAAATGGTATCTAGAAGTCTAAATGATGACACAGGGAGAATTATAAGTGGAAATCTGTGGAATTGGATGGCTGAAACATAACAGAACACCTATTCTTTTAATAGAGGTAGCATTGTGTGTTTGTTAGAATTCAACTACCTGGACAACAAAGAGGAATTTTCCTTTATGGAATGACAAGTAAGGCTTTTTGAAGGACTTCTACTTAATATAATTAATCTACACTTGAATTCTGAAATTGCTTGAGACTGAGGTGTAGATTATTGTGTATTAGTTTTGAGGACACTAAAGATCACTGCTGACATGCAGTGAAACTGTATAAATATCTGTTATTTTTAGTTCATTCATAGACAGTCATCCCTCAGTATCCTGAGGGGATTGGTTCCATGGCCTCTAGAGATAACAAAATACAAGGATGCTCAAATCCTATGTAAAATGATGGAGTATTTGTATATAACCTATTTATACCATCCTTTATATTTTTATTATTATTATTATTATTATTATTTTGTTTTTTTTTGAGACAGCATTTCTCTGTAGTTTTGGTGCCTGTCCTGGATCTTACTCTATAGACTAGGCTGGCTTTGAACTCTCAGAGATCCTCCTGGCTCTGCCTCCCAAGTGCTGAGATTAAAGAGGTGCGCCACCACGGCTGAGCCTCCATCCTTTATGTTTTAAATTGTCACTAGAATACTTTAACCTGGTCCAATATAAGTGCTATGTAAATAGTTGTATCATTTAAGAAATAATGACAAGTCTGTATATGTTCAGTAATGATAGAGTTTTTTTCTTAGCATTATTTATCCATCGGTGGTCAAATGTACAGATTTACTATAGGGCCAGCTATATGACTATTTAAGTGGAATGTTATGCTTTATCAAATAATTTTTTCTTTAGAATAGCTGATTCTGTTATTTACAGAAGTGGCTAGATTATTCATCTTTTTTTGAGGCATTTTGCATTTTTAATTACAAATTGGTATTTATTACAGAACATTCAGAAATTAAGATTACAGTGGTCATAGGCTAACCTAAAATTGTGTATATGCTTTCCTTCTAGAAATAATGATTGCTAATATTTTAGTATATAAACTTTAGGGTATTTTAATTAAAACTTAGAATATTAATTGCCAGTACTCATAGAAACCAACTGGAAACATCTTACAGAGCATGTATTGTATTGTTTGCATGTATATAGAATTATATTGATTTGTTTCTATTTACTTATCCTATTATTATTATTATTATTATAATTAGTAGACAAACTTTCTCTAAGAAATGTTAAAGAACCAAGAAATTTGTCAGAAAGTACTTCTCCAAATATTTGGTGTAGATTTTTTTTTGCTAGAATGTATATTTAACCTATAAAATTGAAAACTCAATTATTTTTAATCAAAGTAATTACTTTGAGGTCAAACAAAATAAACCTGTATATCAATAAAATTGAAGAAAACTAAATCACTTAAAAATTGGCTTACCGAGAACACATTGGTGCTTATTTTCAACACTACTTTAAATTGTATTCCTTTGAGGTTTACATGTAAGCTTCCTCAAATTTGAACATTACCCTCATTACTTAATTCTATATTTTTAAATCCTTTGGATTTTAGTGCTTTATATTGTGATACTACCACTTTTATCCCTATTTTTACTGATTTGAGTCTTCGTTGTTTTGGCTAGCTTAAAGGTTTATCAGTCTTATCTTTCAAAGAATCAAATATTTATTGTCGTTTTCCCTTTTAGGAATTTTTAATTTGGCTTGTTTTTACTTTTCTAAGACCTTTAAATATATCATTAGGTTATGAATTTGATATCTGATTTTAATGTAGGCACTCTTAGCTATAAAATTCCATCTTGCTTTATATCAAAAGTGTGTGTGTGTGTGTGTGTGTGTGTGTGTGTGTGTGTGTGGTCTCTGCCAGCCAAAAAACAATTTTAGAATTAATAATGCTTACTATGTAAACTATAGTTTTTATACTAAGGAAATTGTCAAGGCATGATTACTGAAATATCTGTTTTGTTTGTTTGTTTGTTTGTTTTTTGAGACAGGGTTTTTCTGTATAACAGCCCTGGCTGTCCTGGAACTAGCTCTGTAGACCAGGCTGGCCTCAAACTCACAGAGATCCACTTGCCTCTGCCTCCTGAGTGCTGAAATACCTGTTTTTAAACTGAACATAGACACAATTTATCTGGCATGTTATCGTCACACACAGTATTAAAATTGTGTAAATTAGGCCACCAGGTAACTAGAAACTGTATATCACATGAGAATGAATGTTATTTATGACAACACTATATTAGAATGTATAAATTATTACTAGAAGCTTTAATATTTGGCATGCATACAGGAACCTAACATGTTCTAGCTTTTAAGTGCACATGATTTTTTTTCATTTTATTTCTCAAAAAAGCTGAAAAGAAACCAAAGAGCAGAGGAGTGACTAGACCTTGGAAAGATGGAGCCACAGCTTTGGAAAGTATAGAAGCAGCCCCAGGTGATTAACATTTTTTTCTGTATCAATCTACAAGATGATTCCTGTACATTGAATAATAGTATAGTGTTTTCAAAAGGAAAGGCTTTTCTGTGTTTTAAGAAAACAAATAAAAATGTAGACCAATGTTAAATGGCTAGAAATTTTCACTGTGATAAGTCAGTGATGCTTGGTATTTAATGAAAGCCTACTTTTGAGAAAATTAGACTATTTATTTACTATATGAAATTCTAATGTACCTAAAACTTCCATTTAAGTGTCACCTTTGTTTAAAGTATTTTTAGTTTTACATTTTAATGCTTTTCTTTGAGAATTTCATATAATTCATTTTGATCATATACTTTCCCTGCCCCCAGTTCCTTCAGGATCTTTCCATGCCTCCCTATCTACCTGAATTCCTGTTTTTTATGCTATTAATTAATAAAAGAGGGCAAAAACACATAGAAAAGGGAGTCTGATATGTGTTTTCAGACTATTCTGGAACATGGGACCTGCCTTGGAATGGTAGCCAGTGTCATTCCGGTATACAAATTTGATCTTCTCTTATCCAGCAGGTCTCCATTGTAAATTGATTCTTGGCTAGGGCTGGGACTTAGTTTCTACTTCCCCTCCTCCATTCTAGGATTTTGTCAGGCTTGAGCTTGTTCAAGTATTATACATTCTGTTGCAGTCTTTGTGAGTTCCTTTCTGCATCTGCCCTGTTAGATACTGAAAATCTTGTCTCCTTGTAGACTTCTACCATCTCTGGTTCTTCCAGTCTTTTTGTCCTCATTTTCACATAGATTCCTGAGCCTTGACAGCAGGGGTTTGATACAGACATCCTGTGTAAGGTTGGGTATTTCAAAGTCTCACTTTCTTCAGGTGGTCTACTTTTAGGTCTCTATATTAATTGCCATCTACTGCATAAAGCTTTTCTGACAGGGTTTGAGTGATGCACAGATCAATGAATATGTCATTAAGAGTCATTTTAGTGTATTTAGCAGAATAATAATGGTTGATTTTCCCCCCTAAGGCCCCAAGACCTGTCTTGTCACAGGTTATTGGCCTCATTGGCAGTGTTAGTTATAGATTCCATTTCATGGGATAAACCTTAAGTCCAGTGAAAAACTGGTTCATTCTATAACATTCTTACCACTATTGTGCCAGTGAGCGTATCAGAGGGTTCATAGCTATATGAGGTTGATTATTTCTTTTTTCTGCTGGTAGTGTCTATAGTACATTTTAGTAATGTGAACCCTAGCCAGTAAGGGTGAAGCTTCCAGTTGAGTACCAGCTGGGTTTCTCTATGTACCATGACATAAATATGTGGTGTGTTCGGCAAATTAAAAGTACTCTGGAATTCTTGTCAAGTTGTAAAGGGTTACCAATAGTAAAGGCAATGGCCTGTAGTGTTAGGGATTGGGTCTATGAGAAACCTTTGGCCAGTACCTCAAAAAGAAGTTCCAGGTACTAGGGCTTTTATTGGTAGCATATGCTGTCAGTTTGAGTTGTTGTCCATTTCATATTATCATTTCACTTAAACTCTTTTTAAACATGTACATGTATTTTTCAGGAAGCTTCTATTGTACTGGTTTTCCCTTTGGATGGTTTGAAAGGATTTTCATGTTAGTTATCACTTTCTACATTCTCTCTTCTGACCTCTCCCATCCTCCACCCCTTAAATCCATATATTTCTTTTACATTGGTCATATTCCTAACCATTCCTACAGGATTTATAAATGTGTCTGAATTTTACACTCTCATCCATTACCCATATATGTGCTATGTAACTGGTGATTCCCACTGAAGGACATGAGTTGTGACATTCACAGTCCTCATCTGGCCTGACACACTCATCTCCAGGCCTTTATCTCCTCCTCCTTTCCTGGGACCAGTGATCCACTGATTTCAAATATTGATTTATTCAGTTTTTCTTTGCCTGTATCTTTATTTTTTTGCAGAACCTCTGTTTCTTTGCTATATTTTGTATCATAGTTGTTGAGTTCTCATCTCACCCTGAACTACCTGGCTGAATTTATTTACCTGTTCTTTTAAATCCACTTTGAGGTCAATCGTCTGTAAAAGTAGACTTTTGAATTCTTTGTCCAAAATTTTTACCATTTCAGCACTTGGATTTGGTTATGTAAGAGTTGGGGATGTAATATATATTTATCTCTCTCCGTGTGTGCATGTGTTTTTGCACATGCATGCAGGTACAGAGACAGAAGAAGGCATTGGATATTCTCAGCAGCTGTAGTTACAGGCAATTGTGAGCCACTTGATTTGGGTGTTGGAAACTGAACTCACGTTCTATGGAAGGGCAGCAAAAAATACTTTGAATTGCTGACCCATTTTTTTTTTCAGGCCCAAAGAGAGTTTTAAGATGGTATAATGGAATATGTAAATTCACTTCCAGAGATGGCCTTTAAGCTTCATGTAAAGTGGAGGTTTGGAACATTTGTTGAATGGAGCAGAGAGAGGTGGGAATTAAAAAAAAAAAGAAAACATTATAACAGGAGAATATAGTTAGAAATCAATTGCAATAGCGATTCCTTCATAGAGGTTAGAGTGGACATTACAGAGGGTCATATCCAGCTCATGTAGCTGTGTGATAAGATTGTTTTTATGTTCTTTGATTAGTTATTTTTTCTTTAAAGCACACAAAAAATGTGATAGACACAGAGACCATATGTATCCTTCAGAATGTTTACTGTCTAGCTCCTTACAAAACAAAATTGCTAACCTCTGTTCTGTTGCTTCTGACTAGAGAAAGTAGATGAGACTGTGACTCAGAGGCAGGAGCTGACTCATTGCTCAGGAAGGGATACTTAATTTAGAAGTATTGGTGGTATTGAACAGTTGTGAAAGTTGAATCAGATATGGAGCAAAGCCAGAAGAAACATGATGGATTGAATGAAAATACAAGGAACTATGGATAAACTTTGCAATAAGAATGTAACACTTGATCAGTTGGTCTGAAATGAAAGATAGCAAATAAGGGGATTGAAGGGTATACAAGGGGACACTGTTGTCTTGGAGATAAAAGAGTTCCAGAAATTGACAGGAGTAACCATTTCTAGGAACTTAGGTGGAATCTTTGTTAAAAATGTCAGTGTGGCCAGGCGGTGCTGGCACACCCCTTTAATCTCAGCACTTGGGAGGCAGAGTTTTAGGCTAGACTGTTCTACAGAACGAGTTCCAGGACAGGCTCCAAAGCTACACAGAGAAACCCTGTCTTGAGAAACCAAAAAAAAAAAAAAAAAAAAGAAAGAAAATGTCAATGTGATGCTCGGATGCCAGTCAAATCCTGAAAATGATGACAGAGAGACAGTGTAAAAAAAGAAAAAGTAATGTGAGTAACATCACTAGAGCTCTTTAAAAAATAGTGTACACATTCAACTAAGAGTGTGAGGTAGTAGTTAAAATAAGAAGAATCTGGCTTGTATGGGTGAATTAGGTGTAAATGGAGGGTGAAGTTATGTTGATAGTTAAATGATTTTATATTTGCCTTGGTAGCTAAGGATAGACTACTTCTATTAAGTGACTTGTAGAACTAAAATAAGAAAGCTACAGAAAGATGGGGTATTTGCTATGACAGGTCTTAATGCAAACTGTATGGTCTTTGGGTAAGGAAGAAACAAATAGTAGACTATACAAAGGCCGCAGAATGACAACAGTTGAGCTTTAAACACAAGGGTATTTATGTATGGGTGTATATGTTTCAGATATCTCCTAGAAAAGAGTTTTATTTAGAATAATTTGTTATGCTAAATACTCCCCCTGAAATAACCAAATTGTGAAGGTATTAATACTGAAATATCTCTTTTTTTAATTGTAAATATAGACACAAGTAACCTTGGAGGTAATTTTCACAAAATAATAAAATTATTTGAATTTGGCTACCAGCCAACTAGCTTTTTCATGACAACACTATAGAAGCATCTATATTTTATAATAGGAAGCTTTATTATTTGGCATATAAACAGGAACACAATGGAGTATAATGATTGTATCAACCACAACTAATGAGAACTTACTCAGGGTCTGAGAATCTGAGCTTGCTTTACCCAGCAGGACTGCATAAGGGGATGATCTGACCATGGGCATAGTTACCAGGTGTTTGGAAGGGTCTGCACTTGGCTGTGCAGTGTGCTTTGATCTAGCAAGGGGGAGGTCTTTTGCCCTGCCCCTTGGCATTGTTATGAAAGCCCTTTAGAAGAGGCAGAAGGGACCATTGGGTTTTGATCCAGCTCCTCCTCCAGCTCTTCCTGAAGCTATCCTGTGTTTCTGTCTTTCTCCTCTTCGGTATCTTTCTATTTAAGTTTCTTACTCCTCTCTCCTCCTCACAGGAACCCTCTAGAAGGGGGGAGCTGGCCTCCCACTGTCTTCTTAGTTGTAAATGTATATCATTTTTATTTTTCATTTCATATCGCCCAAAAGCTGCAAAAAACAAACAAACAAGCAAAAAACCAACCAACCAACCAACAAAAAAACCCCAAGGGCAGTATATTCACCAACCCTTTGGAGGTTGAAGACAGATCTGTGAAAGATGAGCAAGCAGCCCCAGGTCATTGCTCTGTTCTTTTATATTGATTTGCAAGATAATTTCTGTACATTGAATCGTGCTTTCAGAAGGAAAGGATCTTTTCTGTTTTAGGAAAACAAATACAGAAAGTAGCCCAGTGGTACACTGTTCACTTTGCTAGTCCAACATTTTTGTTTTAATAAAAGCTTCCTTTTTTTAGAGAAATAGACTATTGCCTCCTTTTTGCAGAATTAGACTATTTCCTGATTATATAAAAATTTAAAGTATATAAATCTTCACTTATGTGACATCTTTGTTTAAAATTATTTTTTCTATGTTAATGCTTTTATTCTTTGAGAATTTCATACATTTTTATCACATTTCTTGTACTCCTCTGACTCCTCCCAAATTGTCACCTCTCCATCCTATGGACTTCATATTTTTTTTTTTTTTGGTTTTTCGAGACAGGGTTTCTCTGTGTAGCTTTGCGCCTTTCCTGGGACTCACGTGGTAGCCCAGGCTGGCCTCGAACTCACAGAGATCCGCCTGGCTCTGCCTCCCGAGTGCTGGGATTAAAGGTGTGCGCCACCACCGCCCGGCGGACTTCATATTTTTATTCTCTCTCTTTTTATTATTTTTTAAGATATTTTCTATTTATTTTGCATATCAACCACAGATTCCCCTGCCCTACCTCCTCCCACCCCCAGCCTCCCCCCACAACCCACCCCCCCATTCCCACCCCCTCTAAGGCAAGGTCTCCCATGGGGAGTCAGCAGAGCCTGGTACATTCAGTTGAGGCAGGTCTCTTTTAAACAAATGTGGAAAAACACATAAAAAATTGGAATCTGATTTGTGTCGGCTGACTACTTTTGAACATATGGCCTGCCTTGGTGTGTGTTGATATAGTCATACTGCCATGGGTTTTCATATGACTTTTTTGAAAGAATTTTCTTTTTAAACCTGGGGTGTATAGCAGTTGTTAAAAGTAAAATAATAAGAGTCTGGTGAATAAAGTTTAATTAATTGTGAATGAAGAGTAAAGTTATGGCAGCAATTAAATGTAATTAAATAATCTTTAAAAATCTGATATTTGTCCTGGTAGCTGAATATAGACTACATCCTATTCTATGAACAGAAGAAGTGGCATAAAAGGGTCTAGAAAGATGGGGCATTTGTTTTCACATATCCTGTTTATTCATAGTATAAATGACCCATCTTCTTTTGACCCAGAAGAAGCAATTCTGTAGACTGTTTCACATTATGAAATAAACCCTCAAAAAATGTAACTGAGGTTTGTACACATATATTTTGTGTGTATGTTTCAGATTTCTCCCTACAGAGAAGTTTAGAAATACTTTTTGATAAGTAAAATTCATGTTTTTCTAGTAACCAAATTGTGAAGGAATTGGTTGTGTAATTTTTCTCTTGTAAACTATTAACACAGATACAAATGACCTGGCAGGTATTCCTCACAGATAATATTAAAGTCTTATCAGAATTGGTATATTAGGCAACTGGAAGCCACATATCACATGAGCCTGATGGTAGCCTTTTATGGACAATACTATAGGAGATTCTATGTTTTATTATAGGAGGGTTTATTATTTGGCATACGTAAAGGAACATAATGTGTTCTTGCTTTTAATGTACATCATTTTTATTTTTATTTCATACCTCCAAGAAGCTGCAGAAAAACCCAAGGGCAGTATATTCACCAACCCTTTTGAAGATGAAGACAGACTTGTGAAAGATGAGCAAGCAGCCCCAGGTGATTGCTTTAATTTTCCATGTTGATTTGCAAGATAATTTCTGCACAGTGAATAATGATGTAATGTTTCAGAAGGAAAGACTCTTTTCTGTTTTAAGAAAACCTATAGAAAGTAGCCCAATGGCCGGGCAGTGCTGGCGCACACCTTTAATCCCAGCACTTGGGAGGCAGAGGCAGACGGATCTCTGTGAGTTCGAGGCCAGCCTGAACTACAGAGGGAGTTCCAGGAAAGGTGCAAAACTACAGAGAAACCCTGTCTCAAAAAACCAAAAAAAAAAAAAAAAAAGTAGCCCAGTGATAAATTACTAGAAATTTTTAGTAGTATTCTAGTCCAAAGTTTCTGGTTGTTATAAATTAATGTATCTTTTTTTAATACTTTCTGATTTTATGAAATTCTCCTGTATGTAAATCTTCATTTATATAGCAACTTTGATTTAAATTATTTTTGTTTAGTGCTTTTATTAATATTTTCATGCATTTTAATTTTGTTCCTGTTCTTTCCCCTCCCCCATCTCTTCCCAAATTGTCCTCCATTTCTCCATCCTCTGGACTTCATGTTCTTACTTTCTCTTAAACATGTAAAACACATTAAAAAAAATGGGAGTCTGAGTTGTGTTATCCAACTATTCCTGAACACTTGGCCTGCCTTTGTGTGTGGTTCATATAATCAGTGTTATTCCACTGAAGAAAATGGATTTTCCTTTTCTAACAGCTATCAATTCTTGGATAGGGCTGGAATTTGTATGCCTGCTTCCCCTTCTCCATGCTGGGATTTTGTCAGGCTTGAGATTGTATATGTGTATTCAGTTGCAGTCTTTGTAAGTTCCTTTGTGCATCTGCTCTGTTATATTTAAAAAGTACTATCTGAGGGACATCCTTTTCAAGCTCTAGCTCAACTCTTTCTGCCTGTTCTTCCATATAGATCCCTGAGTCTTGAGGGGAGGGATGTATGTAATTTAGGGTTGAGCACTGCAGTCTCTTGCTCTGTGCATATTGTCCACTTGTAAGTCACTGTCTTAATTATCACTCACTGTAAGGAGCTTCTCTGATGATGCTTGTGTGATGCACTGATCAATGAGTATAGCAATATGTCATAGGAGTCATTGTATTTCTATGTCCATTCATCAGAATCATACTAGTAGGATTTCCCCTAAAGCTTTTGGCCTGTCTAATCTCAGGTTCTTGGCCTGATTAAGTGTCAAGTATGGGGCCCATTTAATGGAGTGGACTTTAAGTCCAGTCAAACAGTCCTTTTTATTCCCATAGCATTTGTTCTATTTTTGCACCAGTATATTTACAGGAAGGTTGATTTTGTACATCACTAGGTTAGTATATGGGCCAGATTGATGATTTCTTTGCCCCATTTGGTAGTGTGTGTAGCACCTTTTGGCACTATGAAATATAGCCAGTTAGGGTAAAGCTTCCATTTCAATATAAGTTTGTGATGCATTCTGCAAATTAAAACTACCTTGAAATCTTACTGTCAAATTTTAGTGAGTAGCCAGTAGCATTACCAGTGGCCTGTAGTGTATTGGGGGAGGGGGATCTGTGAGACTGCTTTGGCCAGAACTTCAAAAGGTAATGACCCATTTCTAAAATAGGTTTTCATTAGGTAATGAGTGATGTCTTCTTGGAGGGAGTATCCCTCTATTGCATGGTCACTCTCTTGTAATCTTTTTAATATACCTATTTCTAGGAAGTTCTATTGCGATAGGTTTCATTATAACCCTTTTGAAAAGCTTTCCTTGTTAAATGTCCCTCCCCACAATTCCACCTCTATTCTTCAATTCCTCACCCCATTTAATACATGTAAATTTTTTGGTCTACATGATTAATCTCTGTAAGTATGTCTGTGGCCATTCAATTTGTTGCCGGTTCTTTTCCTTATTCATAGATTAACTATGAAACTTGTGATTCCTCCTGAAAGAGATGAGGTATGACACTCAAAAGTCCTTGTTTGTCTTGCCACACTCATAGTCTTCAGGTCTATATCTCTTGCTCATCCCTGCCTGAAACCAGTGGTAAATTGAGTTTTAAATTTTGATTTATTTGGTTTTCTGTGCCTAGATTTTTATTCAAAATCACTCTCTGTTTTATTTTCTATGCAAGTTACTGAGTTTCTCATCCTATCTCTGAATGTACTGCCTGAATTTTTCTGTTCATTTAAATCCAATTTGGGCTCATTAATCATCTTTAAAATTGGACTTTTGAATTCTTTATCTTGTATTTTTACTATTTAACTATTTGGGGATTTGGTTATTGGGGAATTAGAAACTTTAAAATACGTATTTTTGTTATTTATCTGTATGTGTGTCTACACATGTGTTTTTGCACACACATGGAGATGTCCCCAGAGGACAGAAGAGGGCATTGAAATTTTCTGGAACTGTAATTACAGGAAGTTATTTTCCACTTGGTATGGGTGTTAGAAATGAACTCTGGTCTTCTGCAAGTGAAGCAACAAGAACTCTTGCCTTTTGAACCCCATCCTCAACCTCAAGCATAGTTTTAAGGTGGTATAGTGGGGATAACTCAGGTCATTCACAAAGATAGCCTTTAGTCTACTTTCATATGAAGTGGGATGCTGAAAGCTTTTGCTGAATGGAGCAGAGAGAGAGAAATGTGGGAACTTAAGCAGAATAAAATATTTTAGGAATCTACTTAGAAATAAATTACAGCAGCAACTCTTCTTTTGAGATTATCTTGGGTGTTACAGAGAGCAGGCTATATCTATCCCATGTACTTGTGTGATAAGATTGTTTTTTGTGTTCTTTGGTTTGTTTTTGTTAAAAGCAATCAAAGAAGAATGTATGAGAAACCATATGAAACTCAGAGTGCTTCCTGTCTAGCTATCTACAAAACTAGTTTGTTAACCTTTATTCTGTTGCTTCTGACTATAGAAAGTTGATGATAAATGACTTGGAGGTGAGCTCACTGCTCAGGGTTGTAGAAGGAAGGGATACTTCATTTAGAGGTATTGATGGAGGTGGACAGTTGAGTTCAAGTTGTACCAGGAGTAGAATAAGGCCAAAA
The DNA here is from genome assembly GCF_007827085.1 of Peromyscus californicus insignis. Classification (NCBI taxonomy): domain Eukaryota; kingdom Metazoa; phylum Chordata; class Mammalia; order Rodentia; family Cricetidae; genus Peromyscus; species Peromyscus californicus. The sequence goes on along the minus strand of NW_026294391.1, from coordinate 28,909,416 downwards.
GAAACCTAATGGTTTGGATGAAAATAGAGGGACCTGTGGCTAAACATTGCAATGAGAGTGTAAGACATTATCAGGAAGGGTGGACAAAGAGACACTTATTTTTTTTTCTCTTTTCGGGGGGCCTGCAACCCAGCTCTCAAATAAATCACACAACGGAGGCTTATTCTCAATTATGAATACCTAGCCTTAGCTTGGCTTTACCTAAATTATCCTGTCTAGCATTTGCCTTTGGGCTTTCCTTTTCTTACTTCTGTAAATCTTACTCTTACTCTGTGACTTGCTGTGTAACTGGTTGGCTATCCCCCCCCCCCAAGTCCTCCTTTCTCTAGCTACTTCTCTCCTTCTTTCAGATTTCTCTATATTCTATATATTCTCTCTGCCTGCCAGCTCCACCTATCCTTTCTCCTGCCTCCTATTGGCAATTCAGATCTTTATTAGACCATCAGGTATTTTAGACAGGAATAGTAACACAGCTTCACAGAGTTAAACAAATGCAACATAAACAAAAGTAGCACACCTTAAAATAATATTCTACAACAGACTCTGTTGTCTTGAAGACAGAAGAGATCCAGAAATTGCCAAGAATAACCATTTCAGGGTGTTAGCTGGACTCTTTATTGATGATGTCACAGTAATAAGGCATAAGTGGTATGGTCCTGGTCAACATCCGGAAACAGATGACAGGGAGACTATGAAAAGAAAAAGTAATGTGAGTAACATTACTAGTGTTCTTTAAATTGGGAGTTTTGAACCTGGAATGTAAGTAAGGTAGTTGTTAAGAATAAATCAAGAAGAGTCTGGTGTATATAGGTGAAATTAGTTGTAAATGAAGTATAGATTTTTGGCGGCAGTTGATCCTATATAAGTAGAATAAAAATGCTGTAAAAAGATGGAATAGTTTCCATCACTGGTCCTATTTATGAATAGCTTTGAGCACAGAAGAAGTAAAACTGTAGATTGTTTCAAGTTATAAAATAAACCCCTTAAAATGAGAGTAGTTAATCTTTGAACACAGATATATTAGGGTATGTGCATGTATATGTTTGTGTGTGTTTCATACCTCTCTCTATTTAGAATTGGTTCATTTTGCTATGTAAAGTCCTTTTTATCTGATAACCAAATTGTAAAGGTGTTGATACTGAAATATCTCTTTTTGTAAAAGTATGAACATTGACACAAAGAACATGGCAGTTATTCTTAACACAAAGGATTGAAATTGTCTAAATTGGGTTACCAGATAACTGAAAGCTGTGTATCATGTGAGCATAATGGTAGCCGTTTCATGACAACACTATAAGAGAGTCTGTATTTTATTATAGGAAGTTTTATTTGACATTCATACCAGAGCAAAATGTGTTTTAGCTTTAAATGTATACCTTTTTTTTTCATTTTATATCTCAACAAAGCTGGGGAAAAAACCAAGGGCAGAGGATTCCCCAAACCTGGACAAGATGAAGCCAGACCTGGAATAGATAACCAAGCAGCTCCAGGTGATTGCTCTTTTTCTATTTTGATTTGGAAATTAATTCCTCTACATTGAATAATGCTGTAGTGTTTCAGAAAGAAAGACTCTTTTCTATCTAATAGAAACAAATACAGAAAATAGCCTAATGATTAACTGCTAGAAATTTTCACTGTGCTACTCCAACATTGCTGTTTGCTCTAATAAAAGCCTCCTCTTTGAATAATTAGACCATTGCCTTCATTTTAGAGAATAAAACTATTTCTTGATGATATAAAATTGTATTGTAAGTAAAACTTTGATTTTTGTGGCGTTTTTGGTTAAAATTGTTTTTCTGTGTTTATTGCTTTTATTTATTCTTTGAAATTTTTGTAGAATTTAATTTGACCATATTCTTTCCCCTCCCCTAGCTCATCTTAGATCATCTTCTACCATCCTATCCTTTAAACTTCATGTTATTTCTCTCTCTTAAAAAAAATGAAAATCACATAAAAAGAACATTGGGAGTCTGACTTGTGTTAGTCAACTATTCCTGAACATGTAGCCTGCCTTGCAGTGTGGTTGCTATACCTACCTAGTGTTACTCCAATGAAGAAAACTGATTTTCCCTTTCCCAGCAGCTATCAATTGTGAATCAGTTTGCTAGGACTGGGACTTTGTGCCCACTTCCCCTTATCCATGCTAAGAATTTGTCAGGTTTGAGCTTTTACTCATCTTGTACATTCTGTTACAGTCTTTCTGATTTCATGTGTTTGTTTACTCTGTAATTTCTGAAAAATATTGTCTGGTGGAAGTCCTTTTCCACCTCTGGCTAGAATCTTTCTGCCTCCTCTTCCACATAGATCCCGGAGCCTTGAGGGGAACAGTGTGATACAAATATCCCATTTAGGGTACAACACTCCAAAGTTTCTCACTCTCTGCAGATTGTTCAGTTGTTGGTCCTTGTGTTAATTACCATACACTGCAAGAAACTTCTCTGAAGAGGATTAAGCATTATGGTGACCAACGTGTATAACAATATGCCTTTAGGGGGTGGCTTTATTACTGTATCCATTTAGCAGAGTCATACTAGTGGGACTTCACTAAGTTGTGTGACCTTATCCATATTAACTGTCCAATATGGGCTCCATCTCATGGAGTGGGCCCTAATTCCAATAAAAAAGGGTTGGTTTTCCCTATAACAGTTGTATCACTATTGCACCAGTGTATGTTGCCAGTAGGTTGATATAGTAGGTCACAGGATTAATAAATGAGTCAGATTGATGATTACTTTTCTTGTCTAGTGTGTATAGCAGTGTTTAGCACTGTGAATCATAGTCATTAGTGTTGAAGCTTCTATTTGAATAGCAGCTAGGTTTCTCCATGCCCTATGACAGAAGTATGTGCTTTGTTCAGTAAATTAAAACTATCTTGTGATTCTTACCATCAAGTTGATGAGGGTAATTAATAGCTTTGACAGTGGCCTATAGTATTGGGAGTGGGTTCTCTGGGACATCTTTGTCTAACACAATCTTTGTCTAAAATGTGGTAACCCATTTCTTGTATTACAGGGGAGTTTTGGTAATATTTGTTGTCTAGTTGGGGGTATTTCTCTCCATTAGATGATCATTTCACTTTTTTTATATATGAGTGGGAATATGTATATGTTTCAGGAAGCTTATACTATAGTAAGTTTCCATATTGGTTGTTTAAAGTCTTTCCTGTTAGATATTCTTCCCCACCTTCCTAACTCTGATCTTTACTCCTTTCTCCCACAACCTTTAATCTGTGTAGTTTTTTAGTTTGGCCTACATGATTAATCTTTTTTTTTTTTTTGAGTGTGACAATTCTAGTTTACTAACAGGGTATAGCTATACAGAAACTATTGAGGTGGACATTAAATCTCCAAAGTAACTTCCCGAAGTCATATTTTAAAATTTAATTCTGGAGACATTGACACTGGGAGATGTGCCTTTAGGAAGTTATCAGGCCATGATGGTAGATCCTTCCTTATTGTGATAGTGTTGTTATTTTTTTCTTTAAATTTTTTTCTTCATTTTACATACCAACCACAGATCCCCCTCTCATCCCTCCTCCCACTCCCTCACCGTGGCTTTCCCCCCAACCCACTCCCTCATTCCCTCCAACAGGATAAATTCTCCCATGGGGGGACAGCTAAGCCTGGTACATTCAGTTGAGGCAGGACCAAGACCCTCCCCTCTGCATCAAGGGTGAGCAATGTGTCCGACTACAGGTAACGGGATCCAGAAAGCCAGCTCACGCACCAGGGATAGATCCTGATCCCACTGCCAGGGCCCCCCCGCAAACAGACCCAGCTACACAATTGTCTCCCACATACAGAAGGTCTTGTTCGGTACCATGCAGGTTCCATAGCTGTCGGTCTAAAGTTTGTGAGTTCCTTTGAGCTTGGTTCAGTTGTCTCTGTAGATTTCCCCATCATGATCTTGACCCCCTTGCTCATGTAATCCCTCTTCCCTCTCTTCGACTGGACTCCTGGAGCTTGGCCTGGTGCTTGGCTGTGGATTTCTGCATCTGCTTCCATCAATTACTGGGTGAAGGCTCTATGATGACAGGGTATTCACCAATTTGATTACCAGGGCAGGCCAGTTCAGGCACCCTCTCCACTATTGCTAGTAGTCTAATCTGAGGTTGTCCTTGTGGATTCCTGGGAATTTCCCTAGCACCAGGTTTCTCCCTTACCCCATAATGTCTCCCTCTATCAAGGTATTTCTTTCATTGTTCTCCCATGTGCCTATGGTCATTCAGTTTGTTGCATATTATCTTCATTACTTACAGATATGTATGCAACTGGTGATTCCTCCTGAAAGAGATGAGATATGGCACTCATAGTCTCTGTCTGGCCTTCTACACTCACCATGTAGTCCTATATCTTCTCCTTCTCCCTGCCTGGGGCCAGTGGTGTATTGAGTTTTAAATTTTGATTTAATGAGTTTTCTTTGCCTAGATAATTTGTTCAAAATCACTATGTTCTGTTATCTATGCAAGATGCTAAATTTCTCATCACTGAGCTGACTGTTTGAATTTATTATCTCTTCATTTGAATCCAATTTGGGATAATTAGTCATCCTTAAAACTAGACTTTTGAGTTCTTTATCCCAAATGTTTACCATTTAAGTGTCTTTTGATTTCCTTGTGGATGAGTTAGGAACTTAAAAAGATTTTTTTAATCATCTGTATGTGTGTCTGCATATATGTTTTTACACTTACATGCAGGCATCTTCAGAGAATAAAACAGGATATTGGATCCTCTGGAACTGTAGTTACTCTGAAATGTAGTTGTGAACAATTTGATACAAGTGTTGGAAATAAACTCTGGTCCTTTGTAAAGGCAGCATCTTGTGCTCTTAACTGCTGAACCTTCCCTTCATGTCCCCAGGAATGTTTTAAAATAATGTGAAGGGATAGTTAAGGTCATTCATAAAAACAGACATTAGTCTTCATATAAAGTGGAGGGTTGAGTCATTTGCTGAATGGAGCAGAGAAAGATAGATGTAGTAACTTAAGCAGAAGAAAACACTATAGAATGACAATATACCATAAAATCAATTACAAGGGTGATTCCTCCTTGGAGATTAATATAGAATTTTCAAAGAGTCTTATCCAGTCCATGGGGTTGTGACATGTGTTTGGTTTTTATATTCATTGGTTTTATTTTTAACAGAAAGCACACAAATAGGTTTATATGACAGAGACTGTATATGGCCTTCAGAATGTTTACTATTTACAAATGTCTAGCTCTTCACAAAACAAGATTGCTAACCTCTAGTCTGTTGATTCTGCTAGAGGAAGTTGATGACAAATGACTTGGAGGTGAGAGCTGACTCACTACTCAGGAGTGTTGAAGAAAGGGATACTTCATTTAGGAATATTGGTGGAGATAGATAGTTGAGTGCAAGTTGCATCAGAAATAGAGCAAATCCAGCAGGAGCCTAATGACTTGGATGAAAATGAGGGAACTGTGGCTAAACCTTTGCATTGAGAGTATAAAACATGATCTTTTGGTCTGAAACTAAAGATAGCAGGTAAGGGAGTTGAAGGTAGACAAAGGGTTGTTTTAGGGGATAGAAGAGATCCACAAATTGCCAGGAATAACCATGTTAGGGTCACTAGAATCTTTAGTGATAAAGTCAATATGATGGGGTATCAGTGGTCAGATCCTGATGAAAATCTTGATAATGATGACAAGGAGTGTGAGTAATATTACTAGAGTTCTTTATTTAAAATAGGAGTTTGCAACACGAAATGTAAGGCAGTTTGTAAAAATAAATGAGTCTGGTGGTATATTTAAGTGAATTGGTTGTAAATGGGGAGTAAAGTTATGGCCACAGTTAAATGATCTCATATTTTCCCTGGTAGCTGAGGATAGATTACTTTCTTCTTAGTAATTAACAAAAATGGCATTAAAAGGCTGTATAAAAATGGAGTATTTGCTATCACAAGTCCTGTTTATGCACGTTACATGGTCTTTGGGTAAGGAAGAAGTAAAATAGTAGACTGCACCTCTGATGATAATGATGGTAGACTTTTCATGTTATATGAAGCTTTATTATTTGGCATGTGTACAGGAACATAATGAGTTCTATTTGTAAATGTACATCCATTTTGTTTTTCATTTCATACCTCAACAAAGCTGGGAAAAAACCCAAGGGCAGAGGATTTACCAAACCTTGGGAAGAAGAAACCAGACCAGGGAAAGATGTCCAAACAGCCTCAGGTGATTGCTTTGTTTTTCTATATAGATTTGCAGGATAATTCCTCTATATTGATTAATGGAGTAGAGTTTCGGAAGGAAAGCCACCTTTCTATTTTAAGGAAACAAATGCAGAAAGTAGCCCAGTGATTAACTGCTGGTAATTTTCACTGCTCTAGTCCAGGATTTTTGGTTGTTCTAAGAAAAGCCTCCTTTTGGAGAATTAGACTATTTCTTGATTATATGAAAATCTACTGTATGAGAAACTTCAGTTTTGTTGTACTTTGGGTTGAAAATTTTTTACTTTTCTTCATTTAATTATTTTATTTATTTAATCATTGAAAATTTCATGTGGCTTATTTTGTTCATATTCTTTCGCCTCTCCCACGTCCTCCAAAATTGTTTTTCATGTGTCTGTCCTTCAATTTGATGGCCTTTCTATTTCTTAAGAAATGAAACACAGCCAGGCAGCGGTGGTGTAAGCCTTTAATCCTAGCATTTGGGAGGCAGAGGCAGGTGGATCTCTGTGAGTTCGAGGCCAGCCTGGTCTACAGAGTGAGTTCCAGGACGGGCTCCAAAGCTACACAGAAAAACCCCCCACCAAAAAAATGAAGCACATAAAAAATGGGAGAGTGATTTGTGTTATCTAGCTACTTCTGAATATGTGGCCTGCTTTGGAGTGTGGTTGATATAACCAATGTTACCCCCTTGAAGAGAACTGATTTTCCCTTTCCCAGAAACTATCAATTCTTGGGTAGTGCTGTGTTTTATATCTACTCCCCTCCTCCATGCTGGGATTTTGTGAGTCTTGAGCTTGTACAAGACATGTGCATTCTGTTATGGTCTTTTTGAGTTCCTTTGTGCATCTGCTCTTTTGTGTTTGGAAAACACTGTATAATCAAAGTCCTTTTATACCTCTGGCTCAAATATTTCTGCCTACTTCGATGTCAATAACTGAGCCTTGAGGGATGTGATACACACATCTCATTTAGAGTTGAGTTCCAAAGTGTCTCATTCTCTGAGTTGTCAGGTTGTAGGTCTCTTTGCTAATCATCTACTGCAAGAAGCTTTTATGAAGAGGATTGGGTGATTGTACTAATCAATGAGTATATCAGTAAGTTATTAGGAGTCATTTTGTTACATTATCCCTTTATCACAGGACCTATCTAATCACAGGTTCTTTGTATCTTTAACAGTGTCAGATATTAGTTCTATCTTATGGAGTGGACCTTAAATCCATTTAAAACGTGGTTGGAAACTCCCATAACATTGTGTTCATATTTTACTAATTGGCATGTCTTGTGGGCACATGGTTATTATAATTCACAGTGTTAGTAGACAGGTAAGATTGAAGATTACTTTTCTCCTCTGTTAATATATATAACACCTTTTAACACTATGATTCATAGCCAGTGGGGTGAAACTTGCAGTTGATTACCAGCTAGATTATTCCATGGCCTTGACAAAAGTTTGTGGTATGCTCAGAAATTAAAACTACTTTGAGATTTTTTCCATCAAGTTTTAGAATGTAACCAGTAGCATTGGCAATGGCCTATAGCAGTGGTTCTCAACCTTCCTAATACTGTGATTCTTTAATACAATTCTTCATGTTATGGTAATTCCCAACCATAAAATTATCTCATCGCTACTTTATAACTGTTACTTTGCTACTGTTAGGAATTGCAATGTAAGTATCTGATATGCAATCCCTTTGGGGGTCATGACCCACAGGTTGAGAACCACTGGCCTATAGTATTGGGGTAAAGCCGTTTGACCAACACTTATAACCCATAGCTGGCACAGGTTTTTTTTTTTTTTATTTTGTAACATGTCTTGTCTGATTATGATAGTGTCCTTCTAGTACATGGTCACTTCATTAAACTGATTTTATATGTGTATATGTTTAATATTCAGGACCTTTCTACCATAGAAAGGTCCCATAAGGCCTTTTTTGAAAGGCCTTTCACTTTATATATCCCTCCCCAAATTTCTTCCTCTATTCTTTGCTCCTACCCTCCATTCCCTTCAATCTATGTATTTTGTTTGTTTGTCTGTTTGTTTGGTCTACAGGATAAATCATTAAGAGTATTCCTATGGCCATTTAGTTTGTAGTTGGGTTTCTTCATTATTCATGTGATACACAACTGGAGATTCCCATTGAAGGAGATAAGGTGTGACAATGAAGTCCCTGCCAGGTCTTCCACACTCAGGATCGTCAAGCCTGTATCTCGCCCTTCCTTTCCTAGGGCCTGTGGTTCACAGAATTTTAAATTTTGATTTATTAAGTTTTTCCTTGCTTAGTTCTTCTTTTCATAATCTCTATCTCTGTACTGAGTTTTATATGCAAGTTGCTGAATTTCTCATCTTAGCCCTGAATTCCCTGTATTTGCTTGTTCAGTTGAGAATAATTTGAAGTCATTAATCATTTTTAAAACTAGACTTTGAGTTCATTGTCTACAATTTTTACCATTTTAGCATTATATTTAGACATGGAAGAGTTAGGAACATGAAAGATTTAATTGAGCTGTATGTATTTTTTCACATGCATTCCAGTGTCATAAGAGGACAGAATAGAGCATTGTTTCTCCGGAAGTAAAATTACAGGCAGTTGTGAGCCACTTGATGTAGATATTGGAAATGAACTGTGGTCCTGTGGAAGGGTAGCCACAAGCACTCTTTATAGCTGTCCACCTCTTCAGCACCAAGGAATGTTTTAAGATGGTGTAATGGTATCATTAAAGTCATTCACAAAGACAGATTTTACTCTTCATATAAAGTAGACGATTGAATGCTTTGCTAAATGGAACAGAGAGAGATAGAGGTAGGAACTTAAGCAGAAGAAAACATTGTAGCCTGGAAATATACTTAAAAATCAAAACAGTGAATCCTCTATAAAGATTAGCTTGGACTTTACATAGAACAATATACAGCCTATGTAGCATATGGGATGAGATTTGTTTTTATGTTCTTTGGTTAGTTTTTTCTTAAACAATCAGACAAAGAAGAATATGTGAAAGAGACCATATGTGACCGCCAGAATGTTTATTGTCTAGCTGTTTACAGAACCAGATTGCTTATCTTTATACTGTTGCTTCTTATTGAAGGAAGTAAATGAGTATGTGACTTAGTCAGGAGCTGACTCACTGCTTAGAGGTGATAATCATTTAGAAGTATTGGTGGAGGTGGACAGTTGAATGCAAGTTGCATCAGGAGTAGAGAAAACCAGAAGGAATCTAAGGGAACTATGGATAAACTTTGCAATGAGAGTGTAAAACATGATCATATGAAACTAAAGATACCGAGTAAAGGAGTTGAAGGTATACTGTAGCTCAGTCCCATGGACCTCGCAGCTGCTTTATAAAATAATCACTCAGAAGCTTATATTAATTAAAACTGCTTGGCCATTAGCTCAGGCCTACTACTGACTAGCTTTTACACTTTAACTCAGCCCATTTCTGTTAATCTGTATGTGGCCACGTGTTATGTGGCTTTACCTGTGTGCCATTACATGCTGCTCCCTGGACAGCAGGCTGGTATCTCCTGACTCAGCCTTCCTCTTCCCAGAATTCTCTTTATCTGCTTATCCCACCTATACTTCCTGCCTGGCTACTGGCCAATCAGCATTTTATTAAACCAGTGTACAAAAGCATTATCCCACAGCAGTAGATAAAGAGACACTGTAGTCTTGGAGATAGAAGAGATTCAGAAATTGCCTAGAATAACTATTTCTGGGCCTTAGCTGGAATCTTTAGTGATGATGTCAATGTGATGAGGCATAGGTGTTCTGGTCCTGATCAACATCTGAAACTGATGACAGGAAGAGAATGTAAGAAAAAGTAATGTAAGTAATATTACTAGAGGGTTTTATTTTATTTTTTTTAACTGAATGTTTTAAACCTAGAGTGGAAGGTAGTTGCTAAGAATGAAGTGAGTTTGGTGCATATAGGTGTATTAGTTGTAAATGATGGATAAATTTATGATGCCAGTTAAGTGATCTTATATTTGCCTTGGCAACAGAGGATGGACTCTGTCCTTTTTTGGTGAGTAGTAGAAGTGGAATATAAAGGCTGAAGAAAGATGGGGTGTTTGCTATCCCAGGTCATGTTTATGCATACTCTATGGTCTTTGGGTAATGAAAAAACAAAGCAGTAGACTGTTTCAACTTAAAAAAATAAAACCCTCAAAATGTTAGTATTTTTTGTGTGTGTGTGTGTTTCATATCTACCTACAAAGTGTTTAAATTTATAATTAGTAATGTTTGCTAGGTAAAATTCATTTTTCCTAATAACCTAAATTTGAAGGCATTGATACTGATATTTCTTTAACTACAAACACTTACAAAAATAACCAGGTGGTTGTCTTCACAGAAAATATTAAAATCATCTAAACTGAGCTACTAGGCAACAAAGCAGTGTATCATGTGAGCATGATGGTAGTCTTTTCATGACAACACTGTAGGAAGAGAGTATATTTTATGATAAGAAGCTTTATTGTTTGTCATACATACAGGAACATAATGAGTTCTATCTGTAAATGTACATCATTTTTTATTTTTCATTTCATACTTCAACAAAGCTGGGAAAAAACCCAAGGGCAGAGGATTCACCAAAGCTTGGGAAGATGAAGCCAGACCAGGGAAAGATGTCCAAACAGCCCCAGGTAATTGCTTTGTTTTTCTATATTGATCTATTGATTTGCAAGATAATTCCTCTACTTGAATAATGGTGTAGTGTCAGAAGAGAAGACTCTTTGCTGTTTTAAGAAAACAAATGCAGAAAGTAGCTGAATGATAAACTGCTGGAAATTTTCACCAGGCCTAGTTCAAAGTTGCTGGTTTTTCTCACAGAAGCCTTTTTTTTGGTGGTGGTGGAGGATTAGACTATTTCTTAATTATATGAAATGCTAATGTATGTTAAACTTTGCTTATGTTGCATCTTTGCTTAAAAGTATTTTTCTTTGCTTAATGATTTTATTCATTTTTTTAAATTTCATGCAATTTACTTTGGTCATACTCTTCTCCCTCCCCAATCTCCTTTCAAATTGTTTTCTACATCCCTACCTATCCAACTTCATTTTCTTTATCTCGTGAAAAAAATTGAAACACACACACACACACACACACACACACACACACACACACACACACACACACACACTGAGCTGCATGAATTATTAATAAAAACATGTCTAATTAATAAAAACAAACCTGCATGTCTTATTAATAAAAACAAATCTGGAGCCAGGCATTTGGGTGAACACTGGAAGATCAGAGAAGCAGAACAAGCCACAGCTTCCTCACCTCGCCAATTCCTCAGCTGATCCTGTTTCCTCAGACCAGAAGCTTCTGAGTCCTCATCCAAATGGATCTCAGCTGAACTGCTGCTCACAAGACTAAAAGCTTAACCAGGCTCTAGTTCCTCGTCCTCACACCTTAAATACCTTTCTGCTTCTTGCCATCACTTCCTGGGATTAAAGGCATGAGTCACCATGCTTGGCTGTTTCTAGTGTGGCCTTGAACTCACAGAGATCCAGGCGGATCTCTGCCTCTGGAATGCTAGGATTAAAGGCGTGTGCTACCACTGCCTAACCTCTATGTTTAATATTGTGGCTGTTCTGTTCTCTGACCCCAGATAAGTTTATTAGGGTGCACAATATTTTGTGGAACACAATATCACCACACTGAGCTGCGTCTGGTTTGTGTTAACTGACTACTGAGCTTGTGACCTGCCTTGGTATGTGGTTGATATACTCAGTATTACTCGGTGGAAGAAAACTGATTTTCTCTTTTCTAGCAGTTATGAATTCTTGGCTAGGGCTGGAAATTGTGATCAGCTTCCCTCTTCCATGCTGCGATTTGTGAGACCTGAGCTGTTGCAGTCTTTCTGAGTCCTTATATTCATCTGTTGTTTCTGAAAAATGTTATCTGGGAGAAGTGCTTTTCTACTTCTGCCTAGAATCTTTCGGTCTGCTTTTCCACATAGTTACCTGAGCTTTGAGTGAAAGGTGTGGTACAGGCATCCTATTTAAGGTTGGGCACTCCAAAATCTCTAACACTCTGAACATTGTCCAGTTGTAGGTCTCTTTGCTAATTACTATCCACTTAAAGAAGCTTCTCTGATGATGCTTGAGTGATAAATTAATGAGTATAGCAATATATTGTTAGGAGTTGTTTTATTGCTGTGTCCATTCTGAACCTTGTTAATAGGATTTGGCCTTTGAAATGTGACATCTTGTCACAGGTTCTTGGTCTCACTAACAGTGTCAGGTATGAGTTATAGCTGATGGAGTGGACCTTAAATTCAATCAAAAAGTACTTTGTTAGTCCTATAATGTTTGTGCTGTTACTGTGCCAGTAGCTGGTTATTGTAGCTCACAAGGATAACAGACCTGTCTCTTGTTGATTACTTTTCTTCTGTGGTAGTGTTTATAGCACTGTTTAGCAATATGAACCACAGTGAGTAGGACAGGGGCTTCCATTTGAGCATCAGCTACATTTCTCATTGGGGCATGACATATATTTGTGGAATGTTCAGCAGATTAAAACTAACAAGATTCTTGGTGTCATGGTATAGAATATAACCAATAAGTCTTAAACCTGGAATAGAAGGTAGTTGTTTAAAATGAAATAAGATGAAGCTGGTTGTAAATAGATGAACTGGTTAAAAATGAGTGGGAAAGTTATAGTGGAAGTAAAATGATGTTACATTCGCCCTGGCAGCAGAGTATAGACTGCCTTTTTTTTGGTGAAAAGTAAAAGTAGGATGTCAGAGCTGCACAAAATTTTGATACTTGTTGTCACAAGTTTATTGTATGCATATTTATATCATCTTTGAGTATGGAAAAAGCAAAGAAGTAGACTGACTACTCTTTGAATTTGTAAAGTAAAACACTCCAAGTAAATGTAGTTGATCTTGAATATGTTTATAGTTTCATCTCTCTCACTCAAAGGCTTGTTTAGTTAGAATTAGTAGATTTTACTATGTAAACTTCATTATTAATAAGTAAGTTTTTAAGGTGTTGATACTGAACTATCTCATTGGTTTATTTGGTTTTTATTTATTTATTTATTGCTGGGAACATAATCAAAATTAGCCTGGCAATCAGTCTTCATCAGAATATTAAAACTGACTAGATTTGGTTGCCAGGTAACTGGAAGCTGCATATCACATGAGCATGTTATGAAGCTGTGTATCACCTGAGTCTTTTCAAGATTAGAGTCTGTACATTAGGATTAGAACCTTCATAATTGGCATACATACTCAATACAATGTGTTCTGGCTTTAAATGTACATAACTTTTGTTTTTCATTTCATAACACAACAAAGTTGAGAAAAAACCCAAGAGGAAGAGAGTCACCAAACCTTGGAAAGAACAGGCCACACCTTTTGAAGATGAAGCAGCAGCCCCAGGTGATTGTGTTGCTTTACCTATCTATATTGACTTACAAGGTGATTCCTGTGTATTGAATAATGGTGTAGTGTTTTCAGAAGGAAATACTTTTTCATTTTGAGAAAAAAACATTCAAAAGTAACACAATGATAAATTGATAGAAATTTTCACTGTGATAATTCAAATTAGATAGTTATTCTAGTAAATTCATCCTTTTGAGAATTAGATGGTTTTCTGATTATAAACTCTTTTAGGTCTTAAAAGAGAAAGTTCTTGGTTGTGATTATAAGTTAATTTTAACCTTTCTCCCTTTCCCTTTTCCTCTCTCCAAACTGTACCATATACCCCTCCTGCTCTTCAAATTCATGGCCTCTTTTCTCACTAATTGTTACTGCATGCATATGTGCATGTGTATATACATATATAATGTATTCCTAGATATAACCTGTCCAGTCTGTATAATGCTACTTCTATGTATGTTTCCAGGGCTGGCTTTTTGGCACTAGACAACTGATTGTTGTACTTTTCCTTGAGGAAGGCCACTTCTCTGGTTTCCACCTTTCCTTGGTTGTCTATATTTCACTGTATAGGGTTGATGCATTGTGGACTTTTCTCTTTTCACTTTGGCATGTGAATAGTGAACTCAACAATTATATGTGGGTGTGAAGGCAAATGTTTATAGATTTTTGTTGGAAATTAAGCTGGTTTAGCAAATTAGTGGTTGTAGATTTTCTTCCAATAACCATCACTTCACTAGCACTGAGGTTTTACCTGGGTTTCAAATAGCAGGCATAGTCTCCCTCTTGTTGAGTAGGTCTTAAGTCCAAGTAAAGTGCTGTTGGTTACTGCCAAGGTATGTGTGTCACTAATGCATCCTTAGGGTCATCATGCCACGATGGGAATTGTGACATATCAAGTGATTAAGGTGGTGGCCTTTTCATGACTACACTGTAGTAGAAGCTTTATTTTTTGGCATACATGCTGAGGATGTCTTTCTGTATAAATAAAACACTGATTGGCCAGTAGCCAGGCAGGAAGTATAGTAAAGGCAGGACAAATGGAACATAATGCCTTCTCGCTTTAAATGTACATTTTTTTTAAATTTTCATTTTGTACATACAGCAGTAACACTGAGAAAAATTATCTATATTGATTTACACTATTATTCCTGTATATTCAATAATGCTATAATGTTTCTAGTATAGGGTTGTGGCCTGGTAGACTTTTCTCTGTCTAGTTTGCAGATGTATAGGTGTCATTCCTGTTTAGCTCCTGTTTGGGCACTCATGTTGGTGAGACTTTATGGGTGTTGTTTCTGATATTACTAGTAGACACAGTCTTATAGCAAACTCTCTGACCCTCTGGCTCATAGAATCTTTCCATTGTATCATGGGCAGTGTTCCCTCAGCCTTACTTTAGGTGCAGGACTGTTCTGTAGATTTATTTATTTGGATTAGACTCCACCAATGTGCATTTTGATTGATTGTGGTTTTTGTAGTCATTTCTGTCTGTTGCAAAGAGAAGTTTTCCTGATGAAGAGAGAAGACTACAATTATCTGTGGTTATAAGGACAAATATTTATAGATTCTTGTTAGTGATTATGCTGGTTTACTGAAATAGTAGTTATAGATTCACACCTAAAATCATGACTTCACTCACACTGATTTTTTTTTTAGCTAGTTTCAGTATCAGGCATGTTCTTCCTCTTGTTGAGTGGCTCTTAAGTCCAAGTAAAGAGCTGCTGGTTAACATGAAGGTATATGTGCTACTACTGCATCCTTAGGGTTATCATGTCATGATGGGCATTGTTACACATTGCATGAACATGATGGTAGCCTACTTTTATAACAACACTGTATTGGGGGTATGCATTAGCATTAAAATTTATTACTTGGCATACATACTGAATGGAACATAATGTGTACTAGCTTTAAATATACATAATTTTTTTTCATTTCATACCTCAACAAAGCTGAGAAAAAAACGCAAGGGCAAAATAGTCACCAAACTTTGGAAAGATGAAATCATAACTATTGAAGATGATGAAGCAGCTCCAGGTGATTGCTTTGCTTTGTTTTTCTACACTGAGTCACAAGATGATTCCTGCATTTAAATAATGGTGTAATGTTTTCAGATGGCAAGATTGTTTTTTGTTTAAAAAAAAAAAAAGTAAGTAGCACATTGGTTAATTGATAGAAATTTTAACTATATTGTGTCAAATTTGCTTGTTATTCTAATAAGTTCATTCTTTTGGAGAATTAGATTGTTTCTTGCTTATAGATATTTTATTTTGATGTTTTACATGAGAAGTTCTCTGTTTTTGAGATTATAATTTAATTACAACTATTCTCCCTTTCCATTCTCCCTCTAAAGCCTCCCCAAAAAAACCCTCCTTATCTCTGGAAAATCCATGTCCTCGTTTTCTGACTAACTCTACTACATGTATAGGTGTGTGTGTGTGTGTGTGTGTGTGTGTGTGTGTGTGTGTGTGTGTGTGTGTGTGTGTGTGTGTGTGTACGTGCATGCACACGCACATTTATAGTCCTAAATATAACATGTTCAATCTGTATAATAGTACCTGTATGTATATTTTTAGAGCTGGCTTTTTGGCATAAGACAACCAATTACTATATTCTTTCTTGGAGAAAGCCAGCTCTCCTGTTCCTAGCTTTCCTCAGTTGCCTATATTTCTTTGGAAATGTGAAAGGCACATTGGACATTACTGTATCCAGTTGCATATGTATTGGTGCCATTCTTGTCAGTTCACATATGGGCAATCATGTTAGTAAGAATTTATGGGTGTTGCTTCTGATATTACTGAGTGACACAGTCTTACAGCAAGCTCCCCTATCTTCTGGCCCTTAAAATCATTCTACCCCCATTTGGGCAGTGTTCCCTGAGCCTTACCTTAAGTGCAGGAGTGTTTTGTAGACGGATCCATTGTGACTGAGCTCCACATGTCTGTTTTCATTGCTTGTGGATTGCTGTAGTGTTGTCTGTCTTGCAAAGAGAAGTTGCACTAGTGAGTAATACAGACTACAATTACATTAGGATATGAGGACAAATGTTTATAAATTGTTGTTCGGGATTGTGTTGTTTTGTAAATTAGTGGTTGTAGATTCTTTTACAATAATCATTTTATGAGTACAGAGTTTTAAGCTGGGTGTCCAGTACCAGTTACTCTCACCCCATGTTGAGCAAGTTTTAAGTCCAAGTAAAGAGCTGTTGGTTACAAAGAAGGTATACGTGCCATTGCTCTATACTTGGAGTTATCATGCCATGAGGGCATTGTTGCACATCCCCTGAAATTGATAGCCTTCTTTAGTATTAGAAGCTTTATTATATGGAAAACAGTAGATTAAGCATAATGGGTTCTAGGTTTCAATATACATAATGTCTGTTTTTTTTTTTATTTCATAACTCAATAAAGCTGAGAAAAAACAGAAGGGCAAAACAATCACCAAACCATGGAAAGACCAAGGCGGACTTTTTGAATATGGAGAAGCAGCCCCAGGTTATTGCTTTATTTTGTTTTATCTATATTGATTCACATGATGCTTGCCTTATATTGAATAATGGTGTAATGTTTTTAGAAGGCAAGATGGTTTTTCACTTATAAAGAAACAAGTGTAAGTACCACAATGATAAATTCATAGATATTTTCACTATGATAAGTCAAATTTGTCTCTTATAATAAGTTCATCCTTTTAGAAAATTACATTGCTTCTTGATTACATATTCTTTTCATGTTTCCAAGGAGATTGATAATCACTTTTTATGAAATTATCATTTAATTTCAACCTTTCTCCATACCCCTTCATCCTTCCAAAACCTCCCATTTCAACGCCCTTCTCTATGCCCAAATTCATGGCCTCTTTTCACACTAATTGTTAGTGATTGTATTTAAGAATATCTATGTACACACACACACACACACACACACACACACACACACACACACTCCTAAATATAACCTGTTCAGTCTGTATAATAATACCTGTATGTATGTTTTCATGACTAGCTTTTTGGTACCAGACAGTAAATTGGTGTGTTCTTCCCTGAGTACTCCTACCTCTCTTATTCCTAGTTTCCTTCAGTTTTCTATCATCCTTTGAGTATGTTTGAAGCCTCTGTGCTTTCCTCTGTCTTGATTTGTGTATATATTGGTACCATTCTTGTTCAGCTCATGTTTGGGCAGTGATGTGTGTAAGATTTTATGTGTGTTTCTCCTGATATTACTAGGAAACACAGTCTTAGAAGAAGTTCCCTAACCCTCTGGCTCTGATGATCTCTCAGCCCTCTCTTGGATAGTGTTCCCTGAGCCTTATCTTATGTACAGGAGACTTCTGTAGATGTATCCATTAGGATTGGAGTCCACCACTCTCTGCTTTGATTGGTTGTGGATCTCTGTAATGGTCTCTGGCTGTTGCAAATGACAGTTTCTTTGATGAAGAGTAAGACTGCAATTCTTCACAGTTATCTTCAGGTGTAAGAACAATGGTTATAGATTGTTGTTAGGGGTTGTGCTGTTTTAGTAAGTTAGTGGTTGTAGATTTTTCTCCAATAATCATCATTTGACCAGCACAGTTGTTAGCTGGGTTTCCAGTGCTAGGCATCTGTACCCTCTTGCTAAGTGAGTCTTAAGTCCAAGTAAAGAGCTCTTGGCTACAAAGAAGGTCTGTATTCCACTACTGCATACTTAGAGTTATAATGCCATGATGGTAATTGTTACACATCAGGTGACAATGATGGTAGCCTTCTTTATGACAAGGCTTTAATAGAACATATGCATTAATACTGGAAGCTTTATTATTTGGAAAACAATAGTGAATTAAACATAATGTGTTCGAGCTTTAAATGTATATAATCTTTGTTTTTCATACCTCAATAAAGGTAAGAAAAAACAAAGGGGCAAGACAGTGACCAAACCATGGAGAGACCAAGGTGGACTTTTTGAATATGAAGAAGCAGGCCCAGGTGACTACTTTGCTATGTTTTGTTTTTATCTCTGTTGATTCACATAATGTATAGTGTATATTGAATAATGGTGTAATGATTTTAGAAAAAAAGACTGATTTGCACTTTTAAGGAAGCGGGTATAAGAATCACAATGATATATTCTTAGAAATTTTCACTGTGATGAGTCAAATTTGTTTCCTATTTTAATAAGTTATCCTTTTGGAGAATTAGATTGCTTCTTGATTATAGATTCTTTTCATGTTTTCAAGGAGAATTATTTCTTTTTTTGAGATTCTCTTTAAATGCAAACTTTCTCCATATGCTTTCCTCCCTTCAAAACCTCCCATGTCAACCACCTACTCTATGCCAAAATTCATGGCCTCTTTTTGCAATAATTGTTAGTGATTTTATTTAAGGATATCTATGTGTACACACACACACACACACACACACACACACACACACACACACACACACACACACACACGTTCCAAAATATAACCTGTTCAGTCTGTATAATAACACCTGTATGTATGTTTTCATGACTGGCTTTTTGCCACTAGACAGAGAATTGCTGTATCCTTCCCTGGGTATTTACCACTTCTGTCCCCAGTTTCCTCAGTTATCTATCATCCTTTGAGTAGGGTTGAAGCCCCATGGCCTTTTCTCTGAGCAGTTTGTGTATGTATTCTTGCCATTCCTGTTCAACTTAGTTTGGACAGTGATGTTTGTGAAATTTTATGTGTGTTTCTCTTGATATTACTAGGAGACACAGTCTTAGAACAAATTCCCTCACACTCTGACTGATGATCTTTCTGTCCCACTTGGGTAGTGTTCCGTGAGCCTTATCTTATGTGCAAGAAAGTTCTGTAGATATATCCATTTTGATTGGGCTCCAGCACTAACTGATTAATTAGTTGTGGATTTCTGTAATGGTCTCTGGCTGTTGCAAACAACAATTTCTTTGATGAAGAGTAAAGACTACAGTTATGTTCAGGTGAAAGAACTAAGTTTATACATGTTTATGCATGTTAGGGATTATGCTATTTTAGTAAGTTAGTGGTTATAGATTCTTCTCCAATACTTATCACGTGACCAGCACAGTGTTTTTAGTGCCAGGAATGCTCTCCCACTTGTTCAGCAAGCCATAAGTCCAATTAAATCTTCTTTGATTAAAAAAAGGTCTGTGTTCTACTGCTGTATACTTAGAGCTATCATGCTATGATGTGCATGTTACACATCAGGTGACCATAATGATAGTCTTCTTTATGACAAGGCTATAGTAGAGCATATGCATTAGTATTAGAAGCTTTATTATTTGGAAAACAGTGGTTTAAACATAATGTGTTGTAGCTTTCAGTGTATAAAATCTTTGTATTTCATTTCATACCTTAATAAAGCTGAGAAAATACATAAGGGCAAGACAGTGACCAAGCCATGGAAAGACCAAGGAGGACTTTTTGAATATGAAGAAGCAGGCCCAGGTGATTGCTTTGCTTTGTTTTGTTTGTATCTGTATTTATTACATGATGTTTGCCATTTATTGAATAATGGTATAATGTTTTCAAAAGGAAGACGATTTTTCACTTTTTTTGGAAACCAGTGTAATACCACAATGATAAATTCATAGAATTTTCACTGTGATAGGTCAAATTTGTCTTTTATTATAATAAGTTCATCCTTTTGAGAATTAGATTGTTTCTTCATTATAGATTCTTTTTGTGTTTTCAAGGAAATTTATCTCATTGTTTATGAAATTATCATTTAATTGCAACCATTCTCCATACCCTTTCCAACCTCCAAAACCTCCCATTTCAATCCCTTTCTCTATAGCAAAATTCATGGCCTCTTTTCACACTAATTGTTAGAATTGTATTTAAGAATATCTATGTGTACACACACACACACACACACACACACACACACACACACACACACTCCTAAATATAACCTGTTTACTCTGTATAATAGTCTCTGTTTATATGTTTTCATGACTGGCTTTTTGGCACCAGACAGAGAATTGCTGTAACCTTCCCGGGGTATTCTCACCCCTCCTGTTCCCAGTTTTTTTTCAGTTTTCGGTCATCCTTTGAGTAGGGTGAAGCCTCCTGGGATTTTCTTTGTTTAGTTTGTGTATGTATTGGTGCCATTCTTCTTCAGCTCATGTTTGAGCAGAGATGTATGTGAGATTTTATGTTTGTTTCTCCTGATATTAGTAGGAACCACAGTCTTGGAACAACTTTCCTGACCCTCTGGCTCTGATGATCTTTCAGCTACTCTCTCTTGGATAGTGTTCCCTGAGCCTTATCTTATGTACAGGAGAGTTCTGTAGATGTCTGTAGATGCATCTATTCTGATTGGACTCCACCACACTCTGTTCTAATTGGTTGTGGAATTTTGTAAAAGTCTCTGGCTGTTGCAAAAAACAGTTTCTTTGATGAAGAGTAAAGACTATAGTTATTTTCAGGTATAAGAATAATGTTTATAAATTGCTGTTAGGGATTATGCTGTCTTAATAAGTTAGTAGTTGTAGATTTTCTCCAATAATCATCATTTGACCCACACAGAATTTTAGGTGGGTTTCCAGTGCCAGGCAATCTCTTTCTCTTGTGGAATGAGTCTTAAGTCCAAGTAAGGAGCTGTTGGTTACAAAGAAGGTCTGTGTTCCACTGCTGCATACTTAGAGCTACCATGCTGTGATGGACAGTGTTACACATCAGGTGACAATGATGGTGGCCTTCTTTATGACAGGCTATAGTAGAGAATATGCATTAGTGGTGGAAGCTTTATTATTTTGGAAAACCTAGTTGATGAAACACAATGTATTCTAGCTTTAAATGTACATAATCTTCATTTTTTGTTTCATACCTCAATAAAGCTGAGAAAAAACGCAAGGGCAAGACAGTGACCAAACCATGGAAGGACCAAGGCGGACTTTTTGAATATGAGGAAGCAGGCCCAGGTGACTGCTTTGTTATGTTTTGTTTTCATTTCTCTTGCTTCACCTTATGTTTCTATTTATTGAATAATTGAGTAATGTATTCAAAAGGAAGACTGTTTTTCACTTTTTAGGAAACCAGTGTAATACCGCATTGATAAATTAATAGAAATTTTCACTGTGCTGGGTCAAATTAGTCCCTGATAATAATAAGTTAATCCTTTTGGAGAATTAGGTTGCTTCTTCTTTTCAGATTCTTTTTATGTTTTCAAGGAAATTGATCTGATTGTTTATGAAATTATCATTTAGTTGCAACCTTTCTCCATACCCTTTCCTCCCTCCAAAACCTCCCATATCAACCCCCTTCTCTATGCCAAAATTCATGGCTCATTTTCACACTAATTTTTAGTGAATCTATTTAAGAATATCTATGCACAGACTCACATATTCCAAAATATAACTGGTTCAGTCTGTTTCATAATACCTATATGTGTGTTTTCATGGCTGGATTTTAGGCAGCACACAGTGAATTGGTGTATTCTTCCGTGGCTATTCCCACCTCTCCTATTCCTAGTTCTATCAGTTTTCTATCATCCTTTGAGTAGGGTTGAAGCCTAGTGGGCTTTTCTCTATCTATCTTGTGTATGTATTGGTGCCATTCTTGTTTAGCTCATGTTTGAGTAGTGATTTTAGTGAGATTTTATTTGTGTTTCTCTTGATATTACTAGGAGACATTGTCTTAGAAAAAATTCCCTCATCCTCTGGCTCTGATGATCTTTTATTCCCTTCTTGGGTAGTGTTCCCTGGGTCTTATCTTTTGTTCAGGAGACTTCTGGAGATGTATCCATTTTAATTGCATTCTACCACCCTCTGCTTTGATTGGTTGTGAATTTCTGTAATGGTCTCTGGATGTTGCAAATGAAAGTTCATTTAAAAATAAGTAAAGACTATAGTTATCTCCAGGTGTAAGAACAACGTTTATAGATTGTTGTTGGGGATTGTGCCTTTTTTAGTAAGTTAGTGCCTGTAGATTCTTCTCCAATAACCATCATTTGACCAGCACAGAGCTTTTACCTGATTTTCAGTTCCAGTCATGCTCTCCCTCTTGTTGAGCTATTTCAGTACAAGAGCTCCTGGTTACAAAGAAGGTCTGTGTTCCACTGCTGCATACTTAGAGCTACCATGCTGTGATGGACAGTGTTACACATCAGGTGATAATGATGGTAGCCTTCTTTATGACAGGCTATAGTAGAGAATATGCATTAGTGGTGGAAGCTTTATTATTTGGAAAACATAGTAGATTAAACATAATGTAGTCTAGCTTTAAATGTATATAATCTTTGTTTTTCATTTCATACCTCAATGAAGCTGAGAAACAACACAAGGGCAAAACAGTGACCAAACCATGGAAAGACCAAGGCGGACTTTTTGAATATGAAGAAGCAGGCCCAGGTGACTTGTTTTGTTGTGTTTAGTTTTTATCTGTATTCATTCATATTATGTTTGCTATTTATTGAGTAATGGTATATTATTTTCAAAAGAAAGTCTGTTTTTCACTTTTTAGGAAACCATTGTAATACCACAATGATAAATTCATAGAAACTTTCACTGTGATAAGTCAAATTTGTCTCTTATTGTAATAAGTTCATCCTTTTGAAGAAGTAGATTGCTTCTTAATTACAGATTCTTTTCGTGTTTTCAAGGAGAATTATCTATTTTTTATAAGATTGCTTTTCAATTGCAGCCTTTCTCCATATCCATTTCTCCCTTTATATCCTACAATTTCAACCCACTTTTCTTCCCAGAATTCATGGTCTCTTTTCATCTTAATTGTCAGTGATTGTGTTTAAGAATATCTGTACACATACACACACACACACACACACACACACACACACACACACACACACACACACACATATTCCTAAATATAACCTGTTCATTCTATATAATAATACCTGTATGTATGTTTTCATGACTGGCTTTTTGCCACTAGACAGAGAATTGCTGTATCCTTCCCTGGGTATTTACCACTTCTGTCCCCAGTTTCCTCAGTTATCTATCATCCTTTCAGTAGGATTGAAGCCTCATGGGTTTTACTCTGAGGAGTTTGTGTATGTATTAGTGCGATTCTTCTTCACTCATGTTTGGGCAGTGATATTTGTGAGATTTTATGTGTGTTTCTTCTGATATTACTAGGAAACACAGTCTTAGAACAAATTCCCTGACCCTCTGGCTTTAATGATCTTTCAGCCTCCTCTTGGATAGTGTTCCCTTGTCTTATCTTACGTCCAGGAGAGTTCTGTGGATGTGTCCATTCTGATTAGACTCCACCACTGTGCTTTGATTGGTTGTGGATCTCTGTAATGGTCTCTGGCTGTTGCAAATGAAAGTTTCTTTGATGAAGAGTAAGACTGCAATTCTTCACAGTTATCTCCAGGTTTAAGAACAATGGTTATAGATTGTTGTTAGGGGTTGTGCTGTTTTAGTAAGTTAGTAGTTGTAGATTCTTCTCCAATAATCATCATTTGACCAGCACAGTGTTTTTATCTGGGTTTCCAGTGCTCAAGCATTTATTTGTACCCTCTTGCTAAGGGAGTCTTAAGTCTAAGAAAAGAGCTCTTGGTTACAAAGAAGGTCTGTTTTTCACTGCTG